>NW_006800045.1:386865-397257 GCF_000485575.1 Poecilia formosa
CAACATTTTGCTGTATTTTTAAAAAATTAGTATCAAGTTATAATTATGTTGTAGTCTAATATATTCATTCTGTTGAATAAATCTGTGCCTGTGTGTGGGTGAGAATATCACAGAAAGAGGAATCCATGGCTGGTCTCCTCGGATCGCACTGATTATAGCCTATCCCGGGGTAATTTTTCATCGGTGCCGCCTAATCTTTGTTCTTTGTGAAGATAATAAATAGCCCAATCGTTATCAGCGAGCTGCTGGAGGTGTCGGGGAGAAAAGGAGCTGATCGGCCCGGGCAATAGGCTCCAAAGTGCCGCGGAATAAATGACATTTCTTATCTCTCGCTCCCAGATTATCGCTGTCTTTTCAAACTCGCAACAACAAATGCAGCTAATGCTGCGAATGCATCACTTACTGGACCAGATCTGCGAGCTTGATTGATAGATGGGCAGATATAGGAGGAGGAAGAGGAGGAGGAGGAGGAGGAGTGCAGAAAGAGGAAGGGGGATTGCGCTTTTGGTTGTTATTAACAAGTGTAATGTTCTGCATGTGAAAAAGTCTTTATTCCGCGAATTTGACAGCATCAGCGCGGCTCTTTGGTTTCTCATTATTTTCCAGGTTATCTGCGAGAGTCATCAGAGATTCAGCGTCTTTGTTGTGGTATCCTGTTACTTTCATCTTGGATTTGACTGAATACGAGCTAAACAGACGCAGCAGACTTCATCCAGGGGGGGAAAATGCATATTTGAATAATATTTGAATGTGTCGGTAATTTTTGCTAATGCAAACAACAATAATATTAAGTAGTTGGTTCGCACTCAGTATTTGACAATTCTCAAACTCACGGACGCAAAATATTACTCTTGTATATTTTATATACTGATTGATTCATAATTTATTTTATTTAACTAAGCAACAAATTGTGTGCTGATAATAATAATAATAATAATAATAATAATAATAATAATAATAATAATAATAATAATAATAATTGTACATCTCATAAAATTAATTACTCATATAAGTAAAATGTGCTTTTTAAAATACACTGTGTCCTGTTGGACATTAAGAATCAAGAGAAAAACTCTTTATACTTCAGCGTATGCCCTTTATATTTAAGCATGCCCTTTATACTTTATATTTAAGCATATGCATGTGCTTTCAGAATGATCTGTCATGGCAGGGAAAAGGTATTTTTCCAATCTATCCCATAACTGGATGCTTAATAACTTGGCAGCTGCAGCAGCCCTGCTGTGTCTGCTGATGGTCTCCAGGGTAACAGAGATAACAGCGTAGTCATTTTCCATATCTTACAGTCTATTATATTCAAGGATTAGTTCTCCTTCCCGAAAAGGTCAAACCTAAAGTCAAGCAAGGCAGGAGTCCTCCTCCTCCTCCTCTTCTCCTTCCTCCTCCTTCTCCTCCTTCTCCTCCTCACAGTAACAGTGCATTTACCTTTTCTTTCCATTTATCCCGGTTGATAAAGACACACACATTTTGATCCACAATGGCCTTCAATCTCAAACAAAAGAATTCCCTGAATGTTTTTCAGTACTTTATGTTTTTCTTGTTTTATCTCATGTAACTCATCACGTTTTCCTGTTTGTGTTTTCTTCTGATTCACACAGGTATTGTTCGCATAAAATCTGTATCATTTCACTTGAACTGTTCATTTTGACAAACTTTGTTTTACGTTTGACTCAAAGGATAAAAATGAGGACGCAATGCCTCGTCACTGAACTGCCGAGACATGCAAGATTTGTTCATGTTGTGCAGATACATCTGTTAGATAACAGGCTGTATTCACTAAGGTTTGAGTATTTTACAGTAAAGGCATTTTATTCTGAATAGGCTCTGAATGTGATTTACAGCTGAGTAGCCCTACCGCAGCCAAACTTGAACACACTTATTTTAATGTTATTTATGCATCTTGCTTTGAAACACTAATATTAAAAAAGGAGAAATTGGAGAAATGTCCATGAGTAGTTGAAAAATACTCGTAGACACTTTAAAGATGAACTTGAAAAAATTACAAGTTTTCATGAAAAATTACATTTCTGTCATAAAGAAGTTCATAAAGACATACATGCTTAAACAGTCAATTTTATGGCGATTATAGAACCATTTTTGCACACTTTTTTCTTTTTATTTTGTTTCAGCAATTTTTAAGAATTATTTAAATAAAAAATCAAATCTTGATTTGTTTAGATTTTTATGTTATTTGACATTTCCTTTTATTCTAAATCGACTGACATAGACCCCTCACTGGGAGAGAGAAACGGGCTTCAATCCATCTCTTTAACAGAACTGCTGCTGCTTTAAAAGATCCAGAACAGAATAAAACTTATTCCCTTCAAAGAGGATTCCTACTAGTGTTTGTAAAAGTAGTCAGGTGAACAGTGACACCTAGAGGAAGATTGTTGGTCTGTTAATCGTCACATAGACGGAGAAAAGCACCTGCTTCTTAATTTCATCAAATTTACTGAGCTTTAGTTCAGTCAAAACAAAACAAAAAGAAAGAAAGAAAGAAAAAAAGTCAAATCACGCTCACAGCTGTACGACACTTGATGTGTGTGTCATCATCTCCATAATGGACCATTTTGTCCAGCTAAATGGCTCAAATACGGTATTAAACCTATTTTCATATTACTACTATTATTAATATTATTTGAAAATTGGAGTTGGACTCATTAATAAATATAAGATGAAAAAAAAAATCCAGATAGAATACAAAATTTGGGATTGTAGATTATAAAAGGACTTTATTCTGAGGAGCCAGAAAATATTTAGTTAAAAACAATTATTTCAGATGAATTTGTTCATTTACAGTACATCTTATTTACTAAACTAAACATGATTGTTAAATAATAACTAAAGAATTACAATATTATAATCTTTATATGTTTTATAGTTTTTTTAAGAAAAAGATTTAGTGTGGACACACTAGAGGAGCATCTCAGTGAACTATCCTGTCTTTTTCCTTATTTGTTGGTTTTATGTGATAGACAAATAGCAGGCAGATTTAATGTGATGTTTTTATTAGCTGTAATCCTATTGCTATATCACTGATCTACATAATACAGTGAAACCGCATAGTTACTATCTTACAGATAGTAACTACATGTTTTTGGGAAAGCTGAGTTGAATCTACATTACTGATATTACTCATACAAAAGCCTCAAAAATTTCTAGGAACAAGTTTCTTAAACATTTTAATCTGACGTAATGTTTACTACCAGACGTAATGTTTCGGAAATAGGCTACAGAGTACTGCAGTAATAATTGTGGGTCCAGTACAAGTTAGATAAACTTGTTTTTGCCTTGAATTGATCAAACACTGACAATGTACAACTTCAATTCATTTCCTAGATTACATTTTTATTTTTGTCCACCAATCAAACAATCATCAGTATCTTTACCAATTAATTGTAATTGAGCCTACTTGTTCTGGCTTGTCGTTGTGACCACAAGAATGATTACAGGTCAAAGGTTCAGTACTTCACTTCCTGCCCAGAAAACAGCAGGAAGTGAGAGTTTACAACACCTCATCATCAGCCAGCTGTCAGTCAATCTCTGTTTCACCAGAGGTGTTTGGGGAGTTGCAGAATTCATAACAACGTCGCCGCCAGACCCTGTCGCCCCGTCTCAACTGAAACCTGTGAGGATTCATCAAAACTCACATCAACAGGGCTTTATTTTGTCTTTGCAGGAGTCCACATCCTGCAGCACTGCCTGGTCTGAGTACCTGTGTGTGTGCATACTTTATGTGCTTATAGTGCGTGACAGTTTGTGGGCAGCAGAGTGGATTTGGTCAGAAAAACAACATTTAGTCATTAGGAGTTTTTCCAGTCTCCATTCTCCTGGCTTCATTATCACAGCACAACTTTTATTTTGATATGCATTGCCTTGAAGACTATTTTGTTGTGTTTGTTAATTTTATTTTTGCTCTGATGTTCTTCATTGCGTCTTTATATTTTTATATTTGACTTTTATTTTATTTCATTGCATTGTTTTCTCTCCATCCATTTTTTTCTTTCTTTCAGCTCCCTCCTTACTTATGGTCCAGTCTAAAACAGGCATTTCAAACCTTTACAGTCCAAAGAGCCGTTTATGAATTCAGTCCAGTTATAAACACAAATGTTACGCAACACTTTGGAAAAAGACAACTTTTTTTTTTTAGATAAATATTTACTATAGGAAATTTATTGTCATTTTTAAAGTGGAACAATTTTATCAATAGTGTTCTGTTTTCAGGTTTTTACATAAAAAACTTTTATAAAAATAGGATACATACATTTCAGTATCCCACAACAAAATAATTTTTTTAACCAAAGTTATTAGGAGATATTGTGGAAGCTCAAAAGAGCCAAATGGTTGCAGATTTATGGTCCTAGTTTACTAAAAATCACAATGGCTGCTTTTTTGATCTGAGTAAATTAAAATTGTAGTTTTGAAATGTAGATTTTTTTATTTTTGATTTTTTGCTTCAGTTTTATTAATAAGACTCAGGGCTGCATAATCAAAAAATATTGAAGAGAGCCTCTCCTGAAATGAGGTAAAAGATCCCAAACATCAACTCAGCACACTGTGATCTCACAAAACTCAAAACCATATGAGAAACATAGTCTCTGTTATCTATCAGTCTTTAGGGATCATAGCCCTTTGAAATGATTCAAGACTCCAGGGAATCCAAGTAAGAGACATTTCCAGCAGTGGCTGGTTTACCAAAAATAATCCAGGAGTACGTCAAGCTCCAACGAGAAAAACCACATGAAGCAGAAAATCCCGCAGTTCCATCCAACACGAGCCATAAAAAAATTATCTCCAAGACTTTTAGGAAAATATTTTCTGGACTGAAAAGACAACACTGAAACATTTTGGAAATTATATGTCCAATACCAACAGAAACATAATTTTTTTTTCTCTTTACGTGAAGAACCTGAAAGAGAATGGCTTAAGGAGAGCCGGGTTCTGCAGCAGGATAATGACCGGAAGCCGAGGTGGTTTGATCTGAAATCCATTTGATTCGTGAGGAAACAGTCCTCCACAGTGGCAAGAAAGGCTAATTGCTGCTCCCCAGTAATGTCTGAAAGCAATAGCTGACACAACCAGTTATTACGTTTGGGACAATGACTCACTCAGACAGGAAAACTGCAGTTTTTAAAATGCATTTTGTGTTGTCTTTATTTGACATTAACATGTATCTAAAGGTGCAGTGTGCAATGTTTATGAAGAAAAATGTTTCTTACATATTTATTAAAACTGTTATGAGACAGATGACCTGTGAAAAGATCGATCTGCTCTACCTCCTCCCTGAACCACTACTGCCGTCTGAGTAAATGCATCGCTCCTGAGATGCCCTGAGCTAAAACAACCAATCAGAGCAAGGAGGAGGGTTGTAGCGCTCCCAAACAATCTCATGTACTCACTGCTAAATGCACTGGAGAAACAACTTACTGTTAGAGGAAAACAATTTATCTGCCATCATCAGTTGCCAAGCCAAATAGCCTGAGCAGGGGGACATGAGCAGCACCACGCAGAGGATGATTGATAGCACTAAGGCCCTCCTCCTTGCTCTGATTGTTTCCTGAAAGTTCTGATTTGATTTTTTTTTCCACAGATTATCTTTCTCCTACTATACTGTCACAACATGATGAGAATTTCAACAATTGTAAAAAAAATGTAAAAAAAAAAAAAGAATAAATAAATTATAGAAGTTACATACTGCAGCTTTAATGATTTGAAATATCAGTAAGAGAGGGACTAGTTCTGGTTCCAGGTATATTTTTGATCTCTCACACTGTTCTGTATTATTTTCTTGCTGTTTTCAGATTTTTACTCCTCTCATTCTCCACAATAAAACTCACCCATTCATGAAAAATACCAAACAAACCAGATGTGATCCACCTCTTGTCTCACATGAGCTCCTTTTTGGTCATTATTTAAAACCAGGAGCTCCTCGTGCACACGTGCAAACACAAACGTGCGCACAAAAATGTGACAGCAGAGTTTAAAAGCATTCTGATGAGTTCATCCTTTTCCAGCTGGTGAAACCACAGTGGGGAGATTTTTTTTTTTTTTGTCGGTTTTCATCATTTTGCCACAAGTCTACAGGTGCAAATTACAGAGAAGAGAAACACAGCTGCCCATTGAGCTGCTTTACCACATCCTTTATATTTTAATTTACCTCTTCCACAACTCACACACACACACGCACCCACACACACACACACATACACACACAACACACACGCTCTACCCCTTTATGTTTTATGATTTGACAAACACAATGTGCATATTTATTGGATTTTACTGGATTAGGATGAGCTGCTTCTGACCTTCTGGATTTGCTTTCTTGTCAGCGGGTATTATCAGATTAGATAATCCTTTGATTTGCCTAAAATGAGTCAGCCTGATCAGCATCTTTTTCTCCTTTCTTTTGCCGTTCGCTGCCTCTTATCCTCCTTTGATTCACTTGGTGGATCACAATGAAGCAGCAGCTCCTTGGGAAGACGGTGAGCTGCTGGGCAAAAACTGCTTTACACTAATATCTGAATAACAGAGGCGGCGGCAGGTCCCAGGAGTGTCAGACAAGAGACAAGAACATTCTGCTCCTGCACTGGATAGTGTAAGGGAACCTTACAAAAATAGATAGTAATAATAATAATAAAAATAAAAAAATCAAATATCACACTGATTTAGGTGGCACTTTGCAAGTTTTAGACTAAATTGCAGTCTGAAAATGGATCTAAAACTCCAAGATATAAAATAAAGTAAATAAAAAACAGTTGGGCTGAAAGTGAGGTAAATACACCAACATAATACACCAACATTAAAGCATAAAGCATTATATAATGGAATACTCATATTGAATAAATGAGCATATGCATTCAGACGAGGCCCGTTTGTCAGATTAAAAGTACATAAATGACGTTTAATCAGGTATTAAGCATTGCTTGCTGAAAAACGTCTCAGCAGCTTCAGTTTCCGTTTTATCTTTATTTGAGGTTTGGAAAGAGAACGACATCTAGTTTTGTATCATATTTTCCTCAGTTATTGTTGACGTTCTTTACTGTCCCATCATGGCATGTAGGAATACAAGGAAGAGTTCTTCTTCTGACCTTTCTGTTTATTGGACTCTAGATTTGAGTTATTAACTAATTTGTTTTTGCTGATTTGTTTTGATCTGCTGAGGGGGCAGCAAAACACAAGGCAACAAAATACCCACAATGAAAACGAGTCGGTTTCAAAAGAAGCAAGATTACAAGACCAAGTGTGGAGAAGATTTGTCCCTGGATGAAGTAAGTTGTGATTGATGAATCCTCAATGTGTCATGCAAGATTGGAAAAAGAAAATACCCTGGAGAATGGCGGACAGGGGTGGCCATTTTAGTTTTTCCTTGTAAGCAACAAGAAAATGTTCACCTTGCCTACAAGCCTTTTCTGTACATTTTTTGTAAAAATCTTTTAACGTTATTCATCCTTTTCCTTACATTTCACCGTCATTTGCTGTTTTGTTTTGATGTTTCATCTGAAGCTACAATGCAACACATGGACATGCATTCTGTTTTAACAGGACAGGAAGTGAAAGACTGCGCAGGTCATCATTAACTCCTTGAGGCACTTTGAATTTCCAGCATTCATGCAGCATTTTATTGATGCTGTGTCCAGAAATGTAAAGTCCCAGAACTGCAACTTCATCACTTCGGCGATCTCTTCTGAATTAGTGATATAAAAACATCAGCGCTTGGTTTCAAAGTTTTTCTGCCTTAATATAAAGAAAGAAGATTCATAGCATCCAACCTCAAATTGGAACAGGCAAAAAAAATTGGAGCTACCTAATTTGCATGATTATCAATCATTAGGAAGCATCTTTTAGAACAACATGTAAATAATTACAGTGAATTAAAGTGTCTGCAGAGCTACTGAAAATGTTGCATATTATTTAAAGAATAGCATGAAGTCCTGGAACCCTGTGCTGCATCTCAGACAGTTCGTCTTCCAGAAGGTTAGTGTTAATCACGTAAATATTTCTAGTCATTATTAATTAATTTGCTGTTTTAACCCCAGCACTGTCTCTGGCTCCTCCACCTTGCCTGCAGATCCTCCATTTTGACGTTCAGATTCAGCCGAGCCCTGGACTGAGGCCTGCCACATGGCGCTTTCTGCGTCCTCAGCCCTCCTCTTCCCCCTCCTCCCCTCCCAGCTCCTCACCACATCAGGATACACTTGTTCTTCTGAATTCCGGTTTCAAACGGAACGCTGCCTCGCTCTGGTTTTCTGCAGGATCAGTATTAAAAGCAGGCACATGCTGTCTCTCTCGGTGGTCCTGTGGTCAGGGAAGGGGAGGCCCTAACGGCCCCTTTATGCTTAGACACCTTTCAAACCTCACCAGCTCCTGCTTCCTCCCCACACCCTGGTCTTCCTCCCCATCCTTGGCCCTGACATCTGCCACATGCGCCCTTATCAGAGCGAGAGCAGGTTATTAAAGACTGGAGAGCTGAATTCCACTGAAGGCCGGCCGGCTCGTCGCTTCCACCCGCCTCTGCTGGGCTGTCACGACTCCAAACTGTTTTCTCCACATGTCCTGCACGCCTTCACAGATTTCTGCTCATGCCTCACCTCAACCTGTGTTTTCAAGTCACAAATGCGCCCTAGCATATCTGAAACTTCTACTGTGAACGTTGCTTGCCCTTTGACCCACAGCATCAGTTGTAGTGCTCCTAGTGGTGAAAACAAGTACTGCAGCTCAGATTTCTAAGCCTTTAATTCAATTCTATTCAATTCCGTTTTAATTTTATGGAGCCGATTCATAACAACTGTCGTCTCGAGACACTTTACAGAAAAATAGTTTCAATAAGATTATAAATACATTTCAAATGATACTAGTTATCAAATTAAGCTCAACTATTCAAGTAATTTTTAAACGTTTCTAAGAAAACCAAGCAATTTTCTGGGTTCCTTGACTTAAATAATAATAATTTTGTTTTATTTTTTTCTTGCCCATTTTCTAAGTATATCATCAAAACATGCAATTATATTTTTGCGTCACATCACTTAAAAGTCTATATTTAAATTCAGTTCAATATATAAATACCAAAATAGAATTACCGCTGTGTCATTTTTAAAAAAATTATATTCAACATAATTAAAGTCCAGTGCACACAATGAGCGTATTCATCAGAGAAGCATGCTTATTTTAATTCTGGAGGATCTGCAGAGAGCCAGAGCTCAGGTGGAGGAATCAGTTGCACTCCAAACTAAAGGTTTCTAAATCAGCGGTATAGGTTTCTATGGTCAGTGTAGCTTTAGTCTATAACAGGACAGACATTTAGCTCGGAAAAATCACATATAACAGTAACTTATTTTGGAATATACCTGCAGCTTCTTAACCTACTTGACATGCTAAAACAGACATGTTGTTCTTTGGTGACCTGTATTAAGTTACCAAACCAGCCAGTCAGATGACTAAGACAGGACATCCCTATAAAAGTAACCATAACTCAAAATGTTTAAAAAATATTTTGCGTTTAAAAGGTAATTTTGTGTCTCATTCTTCACTTCTTACATGTATTTAGGTTTTGTGTTAACTGTCTTGCAGTAATACACACAGGACAAACATTTCCTTGTGTCTCTCAGTAACAAATAAGATTAGACAGGAAGTTTCCACAGTGGATCACTGTGTTTATCTAAAAGGTTGTACTGGCTAACCGCTGCCCAGTCAGGGGGTTCTTCCCTGGGAGCGGTGGCGGCTCGCAGCCCGCAGCACCACTACTATCACCTCGTTCCAGACACTGTGCCACGATACTGTGGTGACACAACTCTGGGCTTCTGTTCCTCCCTTGTCAACAAGACTGATGAGGGAATCGTTGCTGTCTTCATTCAAGAGATTATGCTGTACATTTTAATAGAACATCTCACAGACAAAGTCTTCAATTATGTCACCAATAAATAATAATTTCAGACTGAATTGATTCTGTGTCAGTTTTATCAGCTGGACATGAGCTAAATAAAAAGGTTGACTCAAATTCCCCAGCAACGCCAGTGGCCACCAGGGGGCAGAACAAAGTGACCCAACGCTGACTGCGCCCAGACAAAGATGCACAGACAACAAAATCAAAGCAGAAAGCTGATACGCATGATGGTTGTGAAGGGTGACTGATCTTGATTGCCTATGGTTGACCGCTCTGCGTGTGTATTAGTGTGTGTTAATGTAATGAAACACAGAGACCAGAGCAAGAGGAGCTTATGGTTGTTTAACCATTAACTCACCATATAGACCCCACTTATTTTCATGAAGCCAAGCATATCATGCACCTCTTCCACTGAGAGGGAGATGAATTTGAAGTGTGTGTGTGTGTGTGTGTGTGTGTGTGTGTGTGTGTGTGTGTGTGTGTGTGTGTGT
>NW_006800045.1:397267-511861 GCF_000485575.1 Poecilia formosa
ACAGCAGATAGCATGTGAGGCCGAGTGTGTGTCAGCAGCGGTGGAAGGATCCTGAGAAGACAGAGTAAATCCTGATGGTCAACATCAGTGTGTCAAGAGCTTTGAAACTTCCTCTGCTGATGAAGAACAATGCTCTTTTAGCTTATAATTGAGAACGGATAATATTGTTATGCCTGGTAGTGATTGTACACCATTTATAAAGGCATTGTAACTTGATTTTTAAGTAAATAAATATAAGTTATTCAGGAGACAGGAATCGTTACAAGCATTAGTTTCTAATTAGTACGAAGCGGTACTGTAATAAGTTAAGTAAGTAAAGTACGTGCATGTTCTGCAGATTGATTGGTGTAAATAACATTAAATCCTCATTTTTCCCTCCATTTTGTAAACCAGACCAGCTGCTAGGTGGTCAGACAGGAATGCTCTCCAACCATCTTCCTGACCACTCTGGTCGAGTGTGTGTGTGTGTGTGTGTGTGTGTGTGTGTGTGCGTGCGTGCGTGCGTGTGTGTGTGTGTGTGTGTTGCTCCGTGGTTACACAAAGTTTATGAAGTTTATAAATACCAGGCAGTTAAGAACAGGCTGTTCAACGCAGAGGTTTTCTTTTTGTTTTTTTTCCCCTCATCTCTTTTTTTCTTTTCAGATGTGCATAAACAAGACCGACATGTACTCGCTGCTGGCCACATGAGACAAAATGTCTGTCTTAAATCAACTCACATATCTGAAGACTCCACAAAGATGGCGTGGTCACCTGCAAGGCAGTGAAACGTGGTGGCTGCATCATGCTGTGGGAATGTCTTTTTTATTGCAGACAAAGCTATTCAGAGTTAGTGGGAAGATCGATTAAGCTAAATGCAAGATAATCATGGGAGCTTTGAGATTTGGAAGGAGGTTTGCCTTCCAGCAGCAAAACAATCCCAAACATGCAACCAGAGCTACAATAAAATGTTTACATCGAAGCATTTTATGAGGAATAAAGGTCTACTAAAAACCCAGACAGGAATCCAATTAAGAATCTGTGGCTAGATTTGAATGTTATGACAGACGTTCCTGAAGCACACTGACTCAGAAAAATCAGTCTTTACAGAGGAGCAAAACTGGTTGAGTCACACCCCTGTAAATCTATTAAAGGTGGTTCTACTGGGTATCTGAGTACCAAAGCACGCCACACCTTTAAGATTTTTTTATTTGAAAAAACAAAAAACAAAACAAAAAAACAACAACATGAAAACTATACTTTTCTATGCATGTCACATATATGCAATTCTTTGTGCTGGTCTGTCACACAAAATCCTGATTAATAATAGACAGATGTTCTTCATTCTACCGTGATGAAATGCAAAAAGACTCTGGGGGTATGAATGATTTTGCAACTCACTATATTTTGTCTTTAATCCATTCACTGAAATCCATGTAAATTTTAGCAGAAAGTTGTTTAAAATCTGTCGTCTATACAACAAAAGGCCTTGCATCCCACGCGTATTCTGCAGTGAGCCCTCTCCGATCGTGTTCCTCACTTGGTTCCCCTAAAGTCTTTGGGTCTCGTCTTCATCTCCACCCTCTTGAAGGAGTACCGCTCCCCGGTCCTTCCGTCTGTCAGGATGTACCATGTCCCCCAGTAGATCCCGTTGGTCAAACCCGTGTAACGGCCACGGTAATATCGCCCGTTCAGGTTGGCTGCCAGGCAGGCGTCGAACCACCAGCCTGCGCCGTAGTATTGGCCACAGCTTCCAGAGGCGTAGCGATCGTTGTCTCTGTCAGCAGTGCTGAACGGTCTGCCGTCGTGGTTGTAGCGCTTGCTGTAGCTCAGAGAGTTGCCGGCATCGCCAGAGTACTCGTGGGCTGTCAGACGATACCTGGAAGAGAAGGAGTGGTAACTGTGTGGTAAACTTGTGGTAAAATATTATTTAAAGGTTTTTATACTTGGTTAGTGCAGAGTTTCTCTCTCTAACGCCTACTAAAGCCTCTGTCCAATCTGACTGAGCTTGTGCTATTTTGCAAACATAGGTGAAAACTTTTCAGTTTCTAAATGTGTAAGTCTGGTGGGGATGTTCTCTAAAAGAAACAAATAATTCAGTTCATTTTTCTAAATAATAAAAAAGCATTTCTGTTGCACAAAATGCAATTTCATATAATATAGCAATCTGTCACTGTATTCTTTATCAATTGTAGATTGAGTAATTCTTTTTTTTTATTAACCAATTAATATTTGGATAGCAAAAGGCACTTCACAGAAGATTTTTTTGTACAGATTTTGAACCAGGTGAAGCTAAAATAATGTTACTTGAGGAGTTCTGGTAGAACGTATTTGCATACAAAGGGTTTTGTTTATCTTAAATTCAAAAAGTATATATTTTTGTACAGTTTTGTCTTAATTCCTGCTCTGAATGAGTTGTTCTTTCAGCAAATGGCTTTTGTTGAGTCTTTATGGTCCAGTTAATCATTATTCAAATGATGATTATTCAATTGATTAATCACAATTAATCTGATTAATCAAATTATTAATGATTTCAGCCCCAGTGTAAGGTTTTAAATTTGTATTTTCACAAGTGTTTTGGTTTGTCACATCAAATCCCCATAATATGTTGAAGTTGTGGATTTCCATCCATCCATTTTCTTTTTACACCCTTGTCCCTTAGTGGGGTCGGGAGGGCTGCTGGTGCCCATCTCCAGCTAACGTTCCGGGTAAGAGGCGGGATACACCCTGGACAGGTCGCCAGTCTGTTGCAGGGCAACACAGAGACAAACAACCAAGCATACACACACTCACAACTAGGGGCAATTTGGAGAGGCCAATTAGCCTGATAGTCATGTTTTTGGACTGTGGGAGGAAACCAGAGTACCCAGAGAAAACCCACGCATGCACAGGGAGAACATGCAAACTCCATGCAGAAAGACCGGGGCCAGGAATCAAACCCAGAACCTTCTTGCTGCAAGGCAACAGCTCTACCAACTGCGCCACTGTGCAGCCCAAGTTGTGAATTTAACATGACAAAGTCTAAACAGGGTTTGCAACACTTTTTATGTAGTTGCTCCATCAGCTGCTGTCTGGGCAGTAATAACTGGTGTTGCTCAAGAATTGGCCCAAAGGTAAAAAGCTTCCTCTTTTTTTTTAATCTAGCAGAACAACATGCTGATCCATTTAATCCAAGCAGCCAGATTTCTTCCATACAGCTTTAGTCTCATCTTGTTTATAGTTGCATTAGTGATTAAAAGGAAACAGGTTAAGCTTTTGGTCAATTGAAATAAAAAGCTGCTACTCCTGCCATAGGTAATTCAGAGCATCTAGTGTCTCTCTGTGCACCTTTCCTCTTCTGAGGCCACCTTGAAGTTGCTGTAAGTCGCCTGGCGCTTCTGTTGGTACCAGTCCTCCAGCTCAATGCGGAGCTGGTGCAGGCCGGTGGAGGTGAGGGCGTGCAGTGCTGCGTTCCCCAGCCAGTGCTCTCCCTGCAGACTACCAAAGCCTTCCCGGTATTCCTGCCAAGTCCTGTTAAAGTCCTCTGAGCCGTCCTGCCGATTCTGGATCACCGTCCACCCTCCGCCCGCTGTCTCCATGTCACATTTAGCCTGGGCCAAAGCAAAGACTGACATGATTCAAGGCTTTTCCACAGATAGCGCTCAGCTTTTCGAAGATTACTGCTGATGATCTTTGTACATTAAAATACCTCTAATGCTGGTCCGTGTGGATCAGGTTGGATGGTGTAGATGCCAGTCTCTTTGATCCCAAGACTGTAAATCTCTGCACAATCCTGTGGATGTAACCTCTCCATGGGAGCAGCTGAAGCCACACAGGACACATTTCTTTTGAGCTTATTAGTCCACCATTCTCAGGAGATGCACACAAATGTTTCCCTCACCTGTAGGTGAATACTGTGTGATGCTCTTTAGGAGAAGCAGCAAGTCTTTTTCACCCTCTCTGCTTCCCAACGCAGCGCTCTCTACCAACCCAGAGCAGCAGCATCAAGTTATCAACATGGCTGCCAAGTTCCATATGCAGTACAACAAACATGTTTTAACCAACGTGCACCAGACAAGGATAGAGTTTATGTTAAAGTAGGACCTCTTGTTTGTACACAAGCTTTGTTATTCTGATATTATTTTCTATCTGCTGAGACTGAGCATATGTATTGTCTCCTAAAGTACATATCCCTGTTGTCACATGTACACAAACTACCTATAGTAAGTGGTTTCATTTGTCTTAACTTGAAATTATTTTTTTTACATGGAAGTGTTTGCTATTTTCTAACAATCTACTTGTAATATTTTTTATTCAATCTTTAAAATATCAGAATTTGCACATCATTATATATTTTATACTTTTTTCTGTCCAACATATTGAAACAGAGTATAAAATCTGAGGTAGTGTGGTGAGGTTACTTTGTACTCAAGTAGCCATGTTATAAAATCCTTTTTTTAACTCTTACTCAAGTCATTTCTTGGACATCTATTTTTTTAGTTCTACTCATGTAAAAATGTGTTAAAATAGTGCTACTCCTAATTGAGTACATTTTTTGGGAACACTACTCATCTCTGAGTTTGGATATGTTTTGCCTCCTTGCATCATTAAATTCCTATCCACTCACCTTTGACACTATGCAGACGATTGTTTTCTATCAGAGTAGGAGTGACTACACTGGCATAATTTCCTGTGTGTGTGTGTGTGTGTGTGTGGATGTGTGTGTTTCTTGGGGGTTACAAACATGTGTGACCCACCCAGCCGCTTGGCCATCTCTCCAAGTGCTTGGCTGTGGCAGTGGAGGTCACACTCAGTCAGCACAGCTGCCATCAGGGCCAGGATGGCCCCCAGAGAGCTGCTCTCCTGGTCCCTGTAACTCTGGGGGCCTCCTGATTCCTGGAGAGAGCTCATGCAGCTCTGCAGCCGAACCAGGCGCTCTTCAACACCTCCACTCTGCAAGACAATACTGAAAGGTTAATATAAAGTATGGTTGCATGGTAAGGGAATGCCTTATGGTGACAAATGTGGACAAAAATGTTTGAAACCTGTGAAATTATGAAGGCACATTTTCGAATTAATCATCACAAGGGAGCATTATAACTGAACCATAAGAGTTATATCTTGTTATAGAAAAAATGTTGTAATTTTTGGCAGAATTCCAGGACTTATCTAAACTGTTTACACACTTATGCACTTTTTCCATTTTATCACTTTAAAAAAACTGAAGTCTCCAATCAATTTTATTGGTATTTTCTGTGATAGACTAACAAAATATGCATAAAGATCCACTGGTAAAATGAGTAGTCATAAAGATGATTCATGAATGATTCATTGCTTTCCAATTGTTTTGCAAATAAGTGTCTGAAAAATTTTATTCAGCCCCCGTTAGTTTGATACTTCTAAATAAAACCCAATGCAAACAATTTCCTTCAGAAGTCAACAAATTAGTGAACAGTGTCCTCCTGTGAGTAATTTAGTTTATTCATTTTGTTAGATGACACAAAAATTAACATTCTCATGATTAAACAGGGTGGTGGCACCATCATGCTGTGGTCACTAAACAACAGTTTTTTTTGTTTTGTTTGTTTTTTGGTTGTTGTTTTTTTTTAACCAATTATTCCAGACCTTAAACAATAAGAAAATAATTCAGGGGGAAAATGATGTATGCATATAGTCCCTGAGTCAGAAAGACATTACATATTAAATATTAATCCCCAAACTCAAAAACAGAGAACCCAACAGAGACAGAGAACCCAAACTTGGTTCTCTGTCTCTCACACTTAGGTCACTCATTGTGATCAGGTCCCCAGCACCTGTTGCACCATGAGCTCACCAGATGACGAGACATTTTTAAAGCGCTCCTAATTTTATCCCCTCTTTGATCGCCGACAGTTATTTCTCCGTAGCTGTTTGGCGGCGCCTAGTTTAGCATCTCCGGCCTGTTCTCTGATCGTACGCCGCCGACTCTCACTGGTACATGTGAAAGTACAGTCAGAGATCTCATGTCTGTCCAGTCTTTACACGTCAGCAAGATGGAGTCATTTCATATTCACAGGATTAGTGAAAAAAATTACGTTTTCTCGCTCCTGTCTTACTTACTTTCAATCTAGTGTGAGGGAAATCCAGTCTGTGCTCCTCCCTTTGAGGATCGTCTGAAGCAACAGGAACTGAAGCACCCAATACACCCAATTGGTATTTGAATACACTTGTCCCAGCTTGACCCTCACTGGCCTTGGTAGTCACTGCTGCTCCTGGCCCTGGAGAAGCAGGTGTAGCCACTAACGTGTCCTGGCAAGGTGGATCTAAGCAGGCTGGAGAAGCATATGAGGACAGCAGTGCTCCCACATACAGAAACAGCAGAGTGAGCATGACGAGAGAGACGAAAGAAGGTCTCTTTCGTCTCTCTCGAAATGAGAATAAATATTTGGTTCAGATGCTGCAGGGTTTTCCTGTCATCAGTTCCCTGGAAAATGTTTCTTCTCTTCTTTCTATGTCCAAGATGTGCCTCTGCAGGCAAGAGGTTTTAGCATTTTTATCCTTTTTGTTTAGATCTCTGTAACACTGGCCCTTTTCATGCAGTTGTCCTCTCTGCCTTTGTTCCTCAGTTCATGTCGCTCCTCGTCCTTCTCGTAGTCCTGCCCGGTCTGTGTTTGTGAGGCTACTTTGGCTCGGATTCCTAGATAAATGCAGCACACTTTGCTTTCTGACACGGACCAATGCACCCACCCCCAACACACACACACATACACACACATACCAATACACACACACACACACACACACACCATCTCTTCATCTCCCCAACTTACACTCCCACTTTGCCACACACCATGATGCATGTTTATGAATATTTTTGCACCGATTTGTCTTAAACTATTAATGAGCATGACTGTGAACACATTTTCCACATGTTTCATGTAGCATGTGTGAGCTAACATCTCCTACCTTTCACCCCGGCCATCATGGAGTTGCTTTAGCAGCTCAGCTGCTTCCGTCCTGTGAACAACTTCCTAAGTCTCGTGGCCTTTGTGCCGCTTTGTGTTTGCAAACTGAATTCCAAAGAAGCCATAAAGACCCAACATTGAATAGGTAAAGAAGACAGGAATCCTTCTCCAAACACCAGAGTTATCCATCTGCAGGGACACACTCCCAGTAATAAGGAGGATAAACATGTGGCGGTGCACTCAGACGTGAGTAATGCATACTGACAGGACTCAACCTTATGGATCACTGAACACTGAAACTGAATCATAATGTTAAAATTGTAAATAACAATTTACAATTTTAATATGATGTTTGTTACAAAGTAAAAGAAAACTTTGGGTTTAAAACACTCTGAATTGGCATGTGGGAGTTTGATAAGTGACAGACTATAGCACAGTTGTTAGTATTGTTGGGTTTGAATCCCAGCCTGAGCTCTTTAAGGAGTTTGCATGCTCTCCCAGTGCATGAGAAGGTGTTTTGTTGTTTTTTTGTTTTGTTTTTTTCAGGTACGCCGGCTTCCTCTCGAAGTCCCAAAACGTAACTGTTAGGTCAGTTTGTGGAAGGTGATTGTGTTTGTCCTCTGCATCTCTTTGATGGACTGGAGATCTGTCCATGTTGGATGTGTATTTGAATTCACTTCTCTTTACATTAAAGTCACTGCAGTAGTCACTCACCCTCAGAAGTCACCTGGTTAGAAAACAGAGTCCAGCTGTGTGCCATGTAATCTTGTCATCAGACAGAAAACCTCTTCCTGGTAAGGTTTCTGGGCATCGTACAACATACAGATATATTTACTATATTTATTTTATTTTTCTCTTCTTTTCTCCATCACACAATTTATATAGAGCTTTGCACTCCCCTTAACTCTATGTAAGTACTCTACTCACATTTATAAAGTTTCATTTAGAAAGTCCAAACTTGCTCACGTCTTATCTTCTTTGAAATTATTCATCACATTTTTTTAATACCATTTTGTCTGTCGAGAAAAGTGAGATGACTGCAATAATATGAGAAACACTGAGAAAACCACAAGACCTCACAAAAGTCCCCCATGACATTTTTTACAATTTGTCAACAACCAAAAAGGAAAGGAAACATGGTTTGCAAAGGTTTTTACAACTAAAATCTGAAGAATATGGTGATCATTTGTATTCATACCCTGAGTCGGGGCAGGGGTGTCAAACTCCAGTCCTCAAGGGCCACTGTCCTGCAGTTTTTATATGTGCCACAGGTACAAAACACTGGAATGAAATGGCTTAATTACCTCCTTCTTGTGTAGATAAGCTCCCCAGAGCCTTGCTAATGACCTAATTATTCTATTCAGGTGTGGTGCAGCAGAGGCACATCTAAAAGTTCCAGGGCAGCGGCTCTCCAGGACTGGAGTTCGACACCTGTGCCCTAAGTCAACACTTTGTAGAACCACACATCGAAGCAATAAAGCTGAAACCAAGTGAGATTTTATTTAGAGTTTGTGAGCATCAGTTTTCAAGTCCTCTCACAGAATATAAATTGAATTTAAGTCTTAACTTTGACTAGACCATTTTAAGCACATAAATAATCTTTAATCTATAAATGATGGCCATTGGAAAATTCAGTCAAAAAAAATGTTGATGTATAATTTACATTTCTACATCAATTAGTTGATGTAGCGAGTCCAAAACCGTTCAAAAACATGCCAACACTGACCTCTAGTGGCGAATATCATTTCGCCATGCTGATAAATCACTGCAACGAACAAAACAACTGAATTAAGCAGAATATCACCAACATATGGTAAACATCGTAAATGGTCTGTACTTTATCTACTCCGGAGGACTCCACACTACATTCAGTTTACTGAATAGTTGCCAGGGCTGCCCTGGGGCAGTCTGACTAAAGCAAGCATGCCATGCACCGACGCCACTGACCCTCTGACCAACATCTGCAGGCAAGGCGGGTGAAGTGTTTTGCCCAAGGACACAACGACTAACAGAGACGGAGCGGGGGTTCAATCCAGCAACCCACTGGTTACAGGACAAACTCCTACCATCGTCACGCTCACACAGAAGTGTAATACTTCTAATATAAATAGGGTTGGAGCAGTGATTTCTATAAGTTTGATCTTGTCACTTTCAAACCACTAAATCAGACAGTAAAGATAAGAACAGACAAATTTAATTCAGCGTCAAAGTTACTAAATTGATCAATAGGAGTTATGATTTAACAGAAATAAGAGCAGGATGGTTTTAGCAGCATCTCTTTGTCAAAACTGTACATGTCAACATAGTTTATTTACATCCTAATTGTGGACTGATGTAGTGGCTATTTGAGCCCTTTTTGTGTATAACAGCTTTAAGGATGGAAATAATAATAATAATAATAATAATAATAATAATAATAATAATAATAATAATAATAATAATAATAATAATAATAATAATAAATTTAATTTATAATGCACTTTTCATTAATAAAAATCTCAAAGTGCTACATGGTTAATCTAAAAACCTAAAATCAACAATCAAAAACAATTAAGAAATAGACTGTCAAATAAAAGTGGAGAAGGCTTGTCTAAAGAGGAAAGTTTTCAAGCCAGTTTTAAAATCGGACAATGATTGCGGAAATAACATATCAGCTTACATAAAACCCTGAAACCAAATCTGCATGACATGGAGGATTGAAAAGCAGCAGGTGTTGAACTACAGGCTGGAGATCTTAGATCCTTCAGTTCATTCGAAGATGCGAGTGGATTTCCACCAAGTGTTTAGCTGTTAAAAACACAGACACATAAGTAAAAAGCACTAGAATTGGTTAAAGTGTCTATAGTATGTGTATCTAACAACAATTATTCTGTCTGTTGAGTCAATAAAGTTACACTGGACAACCTTACCTCGTGTTAATTTCATTTTGACACTTAAGGACAGTTATTCCCTTCTGATTATGGGAGGTTTTTAAAACACTTCTTCACATCTAGTTTGGTACAAATCCCAGTAAGATAGAAAAAGCTACTGCAAAGCCATTTGTTTTGAAAGCAGTTCTTAAGAAGCATGCTGGATTTCTGAGGAAACAAAGAAACTAGTTTGAAGCTTTCTGTCTGTTATCATTACCACACATTTACAGATATGTCGCTGCAAGACTCAGACATGTCCTGACTCGACTGCATGTTGTGTTGTTTGCTGCTGTGCCTACAGTCAGATGAAGCTCAGCTTGTAGCTTCAGCATGTGTGTTGACCATGCACACAAAGTGACACAGATTCATGTGATTGTGTTTCAGTTTCCATTGGTTACCTTCAGATGAGGAACAAAGACCAATGTGCATGCAAAATCGAAATTATTATTATTAATGTATTTTTTTAACTCTATATCACCATTTGTATATATATATTTTTTACACCATGACCAATACTTACCCAAACAACCTATTGTATATAATTTGAGGCTTGTATTCTGCCATCTACTGGATTATCATTGCACTGCAGGAAGAGAAACAGCTTTTTTTTCTCTTTTTAAAACGTCTTCTTGCATGAGATTGTCATTCGCATTTTCCAGGAAAGTGACAATTTTAGACAACTTACAGTAAAAATAATTTATGAATTGTTATTCCCTTTTTTAAATTTATGTTTTATGTTTTGAAATAATGCACAATTAATTAGAAATGTTTTTGTTATATTACATTTAAATCGTGTTAAAACTGTGTGTGTCATATTTGATACTGCAGGTATTTAAGGTGCTTTATCACTGAACAGTAATGTTATATTTTTATAAAGTAATCAAGGTCATACCAGTCACAATTCAGCCACAAACTTTTGTTTACTCAATAATTACCATTAAATGTAATTTCAAAATAAATTTTGGGTTGTTTTTTGTCACAATAGTAGCTGTTCTAGAACCATAATCCTTATGGTGTATCGATTAGTTCTGTATGCTTTAGATTTTAAAAAAGAGCAGAGGAAGAAGAGAGAGAAATAAAATACTAGTCATCATGATAATGTATGACAATTCAAACTATAGAGCAGTAAGGAGAAGATGATGAGGATTATGATGAGGACTGGACTGTAAAAGTTGTTGGTGGGAAAAAAAAACTAAGAGAAAAACATCCTAAAGTGTTCCATACTTTCTAAATATTATAGGCAACATTTGCTTTTGGATCTAAAACTCATGTTGTTGTGAGCCAAAAGTTCAAAGAAAAGCCTGCTGCATCAAATGTGTTACAAAAAATCATATAATAAACTAAATGACAATTTCTTTTTTTTTTTTTTTTTTTTTTTTTTTTTTTTTTTTTTAGATTTTGTTTCGAGGCTTTATGAAGATCCTATTTCTAAGAAATTTGGGTCAGGCTTTAAAAGGTCGAGAGTAACTTTGTTTTGTCACTTTATTATTCTTGGTTCATCAGTGTATGGCATTGTGAGTCTTCAACAGAAAATGACCATTTATAAATAGCCAAATACATCTGCAAACAGCGTAAGAAACACTAGACAAATATTGGGTTCAAGTACATATTTTTGACTTAATAATATAGCAGTTTCATGGCTGCAAAATCACTCCTTTCCCACAACACAATAGCTGCACAATAGCTGCATATTCTAGTGTTTGCATTCACTTTTAAGGTCAGTGTGTTATTTATTTATTTTTTTTAATATAAAATCTTGATTCTTCCATCATGGAAATGCTGCTTCTTGTTACCTGTACAAAGGCCTGAAAGAAATTGCTTAAGTGACAGACTGTGTTGAGCCCTATGCAAGCTACCCATAAGAAAAAACAAACAAACAAGCAAACAAACAAACAAACAAACAGTCATAATCATGTTAATTTTAGAGGTTAGAGATGTGCCTTCAGTTTATATTATTTCATTTAGAAGACATTGCAGTCTGGTGGGGAGAGTAGTCATAATGTAGGTTACCTATATGTAGGTTACCTATATGTAGGTTACCTATTTATGCCTACCACATTTTTCTGGATTAAAAAGCCAATAGATTTTTCAATAAAAATGCAAGGTATACACATTTTTGATTGCTCAATAGAAAAAAAAAATTGACCAATCAATACCGTGTTGTAGATATCAAAAAAGGCACCTTCTCCACACGTAAATGTGTTAATTTGAGTGCATTCTGTGTTATAGGAATAAATTAGAAAGCTAAAAGATGCACTGTTCGTGGATGCTTGGATCAACAGAGCGAGCTTTATTTTCTAAAATTATTTCTGCATCCGCTGGACTCTACATATTTTTTGTCCTGCGTCTGACGTCACACGAGACGTGGTTGTGGAGAAGGAAGTGAAAGAAGAAGCCAGATCATAGGCTGGGGTAGTGGGTAGTTAGCTGATTGGGAGACAAGAAAGCTAGCTCTCTGGCAAAGTGCTAAATTTAAAACTATTTATTTCTGTATTTCTTTCGTCAATTTTCGATCGGTTTTAGTTTTTGGTGTTTACACCAAGTAAAGCACATATTTTGTGCAGTTTCAGCCGAGTCGTTCCCTAATTACCGCTGGTCGACCAGTCGAGCTCCGGGCAGCTAGCTGGCTAACGTAACGCCTAATTCGGTTAGCTGTCTTGAACAATAACAGCTAGTTAGCTCGCAACCCGGCTCCGAAACGGTCCAGAAGTCGGCTCTAGGGAGTGTTCGCAACTTTAAGGTGAGTTTTAAACGCCAACAGCTCGTTCATGTGTTTAAATGTCTGCTTGGTGACCGGTGTACCCTGATGTTGAAACCGTTAATGGTGGTGCAGTGTTTTTTTTTTTTTGAGAAGCTGGTTGATGTAGAAAAAAAAAAAAAAAAAAAAAAAACAAGGCCGGCCTTTGGCTCAGTCTGGGTCGATTCCAACAAGGAAGGAGAACCGGTGAGCCGAGCTAAGGGAACATCGTGAAAAGAAGCTTTATCATATGTCCGACGGTTATTTCTTTGCTTGCATAACAATATTTAAAATGCCATGTATGTGCCGAGAGATGGAGTGTTTGTCACCACCCATTTCCAAATGTTGGGCTGGTTTTGGACCTTGTGCTACAGTAAGCTTTATGCTGACAGGGGTCTAGGTTTGACACATCACCTGACAGCTGGCTGCGGGAAGCACCTTTTTCATATTTTTGTTTTTGTGTTGCCAGGCAGTGGAAACTTGCCAGTGTTCTAAGTATTTTTTGTTGTTGTTGTTTAGCTTATGAGTCACTGAGTTTGCACAACAGACCATGTACTTTAATCTTAACTTTCACAGTTTGGTCGAAAAATGTGGGACTTTTGAGGAAATTGGTATTAAATCAAGTGTACTTTTAAATAACATCTTTATTTGTTGATTAGCAATAGCTACGATTGCTACCTAGTTGGTAGAACTGAACAACTCTTCTGCTCTGTACCACTTGAAGATCGACATTTTTAAAAATTATCTGGCATTTATTTTGATTTATTAAAACAGAATAGAAGACTTACGATTTTAGGTAATTTATGTCCCTCACTTTTACATCGCAACTTGTTTTAAATTTATTTTTACCTAATATCACAGAATATTCTAAATATTATTTCGATATTACCATGAAATATTCAATAATTTAAAGTTTTTGATAAACGTTATGCCTTTCTGATACAAAGAATGTCAGACAACAGTGATACCAACATGCCAACATCAAGTCAGTTGGATGTCCCCATCTTGGCACCTAAATACCTAAACGGTGTTTGGGTTTGTAACTGAAGTTGTTTTCAGCTTCATCGTCCATTTGCATTTCATTGAATTTTAGCCGTGTAGCAGGTCAGATTAATCAGAGGATAACAGAGAAACACAACATGAATGTTGGAAAACGATGTGGGCGTTTTGATAGATGGCTGACTTGTTTGAACAGCTCTTAGGGAGATGAATGGCAGTATTTTATCAATCAGTAATGCAAAGGGGGGAAAAAAAGCCCTCAGGTGTTTATAAAATAATTGTAAAAGTTTAGTTTGTAAAATTTCCACACCAGTTATCAGACGGTACCTTTTTGTTTAGTCTGTTTTATTTTCTAAAAATCTAAATTTAACCTTTACGGGATGGCCCGTCCTCTTGCCTCGTGATGTGTTTTCAATGATTGACTGCTGTCATTGGCAAACATTCCCAGAACATAATCAACTTTTGAGTTTACTCAATACCAGTGAATGACTCAACCTACCAGCCTATTGGTTTGGAATGGCTTGAATTTTGGTTCTCTCTCGAGTTTGTTTATTCAGACCACAATTTTAACAATTAAGTGTCTGATGCTGTATATTGTCCCTTAAAAAACAATTATAAACTACTTTCCTATTGATTAGTTTCTCTGCAAATCTAGAAAATACTGAATTTGTAATGACTTGTTGTTTCTGTTTAGCTCTTGTGCTGAAAACTGATCCCTGTTCTTTATTAGTTTGCCCTTTCAAGTTATGAAAACTTGCCTGAACCCATAAAAATGATCCGACTCTGAGACAAACTGAGCAGCGAGACACATTTTGCCTTCTATATTTAATCCTGTTTGTGTGCATTCATAATCCATGTCAGAGCGAGTGGATTTTAGCTGCTCTCGTCTCAAATATGCAGTCGGAAAGGAATAACTTTGCTCAAGTTCATTGTGTCACGTTTTTCAACTCATTTCCCAATTTGAATTCAAGAGCAGTTATGCAATATTGTACAGTTTTGGTGCAATGAGACACTTTTTTATTGTTACTTCAACCTACAAAGAGAGGGTTACAATTGACCAGAATAATTAGTTGGGAAATAAAAAAAAAATAATAAAAAACTTGTCCAGATAAAATGCATTGTGCAAATCTTTTTAAGCATTAATTCCCACCATAAGCAGGAAACCTGTTGCTACAGCTCAGTAAAGCAGTAAAATGTCGCCAGGTTGACGTTTTCATGTCAAAACGACAAGAGCTCTTTGTCCGCTTTGTCAAGCCGACTTTCTTTCGTTTTGAAACGCATCTCCTTTCTGTCAGCTGTGCTTCAGTGATACCTGATCTTGCTTTGTTCAGTAATCATGTGAGTGTGGTCTGAACACGCCTTCACTTCAGGTGCTTGCCGTTGTTCCAGCTCCTAGCGTGCTTCACAGGAATGTTGTCACTGGAGAGCCATGCTTGTTCTCTTTGAGCGCAACACAAGTTTACTGTGCTGCTCTCGAGGGGCTGCAGCTCAAGTGTTCTTTTTTTTTTTATTTTTTATTTTTTTATTGTTTTCTTTCAAACAAAACTTCTTGGTCTAGAACTGCTTTAAACACAAAACGAATAACAGTTGGGACCGTTTCATTGTCCTGCCGTTCATGCCAGGATGTAAGTTGACCCAGAGCTGATGGGAAGTGGTCAACTTTTCTGTCAAATTGTTGTGCAGTCCCTTATTGTGTTTTCACCGGCTAAAAGAAAGAACGGAGCAAACATTTACTTCCCCGAGTACTAACAACAGAGGTGTTTGATGATGATTATCAAACTGACAATAATGAGTGTTGTTTAACTATTTAAAATGTCTCTGGATAAGATGTGAATAACACTCATGTATCTGGGACAGGAATGGTTGGGAAAACACTGCTAGATATTACAGTGTGCAGTAGTTACCGCTTTGTGTTTTTTTTTTTTTTCCCTTATGCAGCGATTCCTTAACTGAAGCCAAATTTCACAAACGTCTGAGCAGAGATGGAGCAGACTTTTATTGAACTGTTGCTTCTTTAGTCTGTCTCCTGTTTGTGCAGGGAAGTGTTTAAGATAATCCTTGGAGACTAAATGTATTTCACACAGTGAAACACGTCCCAAGCCTTTATCTGTTGTTTTTATGAAACTTTAAAAAAATAAAAATACATGAATGTATTTGGAAACTGAAAATAGTATTTTTTTCCCCTTGTTTTTTTTTTTACTTCAATCAGAGATTGAATAGATCTTTTAGAGCATTTGATAAATGCTTTGAGAATATCTACTTCACGTATTGGTTGTGCAATTCAGGGATTGTTAATTTTATTAGCCTTGATAAAACAACAAAATATAACGGTGCTGAATTCCCTATTTTGCTTTTTTCACATTGTATTTTTGTTTAGCCTTAGGAATTCATAATGTACTTTGTATTGCACATCTATGTTTTCCGTTCTGTAAGGGCTTCCTATCTAATCAAACTAAATACTAAGATAAAACCACAGTTCGATGACCCGTCTTATCTTGTGCAATTTAGCAGTTTCTTACAGTCACTCTTGTTTCTCCTACTTTTAACCTCAAGTTACGCTGATTATGGTTTGTTAGAGTTGAGGTCCAGAACTTGGAAAATATTTGATCCAAAATATTTTACTACAAATCTGTTCTAACAAGGGAGACCATTTCTAAATTAGAGTGATGATGTGTGGAGATGTACCAATCAGTAGAAATCAGAATCATCCAGTTTTCCCATGATCACCTCTAATCAGTAGTTCACCAGTCAAATAGTGAAAAAAAATGATTTCCCCCATATTTAAGTGCTTCAATCAGTACAACTTTTTCTGTTTACCATATATAAATGCATGAACTTCCAATCAAACTTTTATTTTTTTTTTTAAGTTTAATTCTAAAATCAGTTTAAGATTGGAAATGGATAAACAAATTGGGAAAATCACTTTATTGAAAACTCTTGCAGTTTTCTTTCATTTCCTCGTCTTTGGACAAAATCTGAGCCGTCAGGCGAGACCAACCATGTAAAAAGCACTTCAGATCATCTTTCTGAGGTATTTCTGATGTTTGCTTGGGTCCTGGAAATATGTTCTCTATCAGGTTATTATCTCTGTGCCGGTAATATCTGCAAGGGTTGACCCTGTGCAACGACTTCCTGCTGTCTGCGTGTGTAGAGAGAGAGAAATACAAGGAGAGGGATGTTCGCCTCGTGATTTGCTCGACAGCTTAGGAAGCACATGACTGGAATAAGTCGCTTTCAAACTTTACTGCCGCAGGAGCGTAAAAACTGAGCTCAGATTTCTACATTCATGTTTCTCAATAGGCCAGTTATCGTTTAGTTAACTGTCTTTTTTTTTTTTTTTTTAAATCGTCATGAAGCTGATTAGTTTTTGATCTAAAATGAATCGGTTATGGGGGATATAGAGAGTTTTAACAGTTTTATTCATTTTTTTTTCTTCCTGCAGCTGAACAATGACGTCTAGGAAGAAAGTGCTCCTTAAAGTCATCATCCTGGGAGATTCTGGGTGAGTCACAAGATGGATCTATTGTTTTTCTTTATGCCAAATTCAGCAGTGTGAAGGACCACACAGATCACCTCTAAATATAGTTGGTGAAAAAAACTTGCGCTTTTTTTTTTTTTTTTTTCTGGTAGCTTTTCTGGTTGGAGCGAATGCTCAGTGCTACTTCCTCATTGGCGTCGGCAGTAGACATAAGCTGTATCCAGGCAGATCACCACCTCTGCTCCCTCTAATGATTTTAGGCTTTTACCAATAACTTAAAGGTCTGGACTTTTAATCTGCAGACCTGTTGGAACATGGTCACTGCTGTCGTTTAGTAATTTCCTGTGTTTGCTGTGACCATGAAGCAACACTTTGGTTAGTGATTTCAGTTCCATTTTCTACCAGAACTGAAACTGTTTGCCAGGATTCATGTTTAGTTATCAGTTTAAAGTAAAAGACAAGAGGAAGCAAGTTAACTTAGCTAGAAAATTGCTGCTTTTTTTGATGTAATGCAGTTCCACCTTTCACTTTAGAGGAGAATAGTGAACATTTTAAGATCCTGACAAACATGAAAATGAAATTTATTTGTTTTGTTTCCCCCGTTTCAACAGTTACCAATATGAGTTTATACATTTGGGCAGCTGAATTTGTAATTGTTTTTACGGCAACGTTGAACCCTTTTCACTGAAAATGAACTAGATCTATTCACACAGTTTACTTTTTATTTCACTTTCAAAATGACCTGCTTTATTTTCTTGTTTTGTTCAAAGTTGTTTTCTCTTTCATGCAGCCATTTTGTTACTTTTCTTCTACTGCCACCTGCTGTCTGTATTACTTAGCTTTGTCTATTCAGACATGCAGTTGGTGGAGATGAGCTTCATGTAGATTTTTTTTTTATTAAGCAGAATTTTAATAAGCTATTTCATAATTGGAAACACAGTTGTATGGAGTTCACCAGAGTTGTTGGATTTATATAAAATAAGAATAAAATACTCATGATGTCATTGCTTTAGATTTAAAAGTGAGGGATTTTTTGTTCACTCACACTTGGTTGCAGTTTGATTGTTTTGCATAAACTTTGTTTCATATCTTCAGTTTCCTTCAGCAGCAGAGATGTTAAAATGGTTTTCATGGTTAAATTTAGTGTTAATATTTAATTAATATTACTATTTAACAGAATGAAAAGACTTGGATGTGTGCATCTTCGCTCAGTGGTCGATGCAAATAACATCTCAATATACGGATAACAATTCAGTCCCATTTAGGAATCAGTACTCTATCAAATATGCACTTCTGCTATGCAATAAAATGTCCATGGTAAAGTTTAACTCTAATTGTGATGAATTTGCATGAAGTAATCAATCATGCAGATTTTTTTCTCTCACATCCCTTTTATGTGGTGCTGTAATTCATTCTTTTTAAAGGCTCATAAATTTATTAAACATTCTGAGAAAAGCGTACTTCAAGTCTTAATGCTTGAAAGAAGTTGCCAGCTTTGCACAAACTAAAATATGTTTAAAATATTGTAGAAGCTGTTTTTCTCATATGATCTTTTCTTTTTTTTACAGAGAAGCAGATTTTACTGTAGAAACGGTGGCATGCTTTTGCCTTACTTAGTGTAACTTAAGGAAATAAATCTTTGTTTTATATTTGTTTGCTAGATGCCTCAAATTGATTTGTTCCCATGCCTGTTTTAAACACAGTAGCTCTCATGTTTTTTTTTTGCTTTCTCCTCAGAGTTGGAAAGACCTCCCTAATGAACCAGTACGTGAACAAAAAGTTTAGTAACCAGTACAAAGCAACAATAGGAGCAGATTTCCTCACCAAGGAGGTTATGGTGGATGACCGACTTGTTACAATGCAGGTACATTTCCAACTTGATGACTCAATTTGTGACATTAAAGTATTGAAAAAATCTGATTAGTAAAGTGAATTAATCCGGTTTTTTTCCTTCTTTTTGATTGGTCAGATCTGGGACACAGCTGGCCAGGAGAGGTTTCAGTCTTTGGGTGTTGCGTTCTACCGTGGGGCAGACTGCTGCGTGCTGGTTTTTGACGTGACTGCACCCAACACCTTCAAGACGCTCGACAGCTGGAGGGATGAGTTTCTAATCCAGGCCAGCCCGCGAGACCCCGAGAACTTCCCTTTCGTGGTGCTAGGCAACAAGATTGACCTGGAGAACAGACAGGTTGTTATCGGTTCCACATTCCTGAAACAGAGACCGTGTCTAATGCCCACTCCGAAGGACTCCGGTGCAGGAAATGGGTTGCAAATCTTCCGTCTGCACGTGTGCATTCTTATGTTTATGACTCGCTCTCTACGTTCTGTTGTAATTCTTCAGAGCGGCCATAAAACCCTAATGGTATTGCTGTGTGTAATTTGACTTATAAAGACATGACTGTAATTCCTCAGTGGGGATAGTTGTAAAAGAGTAAGTGGTGACAATACACAAGTAATTAAACCTTTCTTATGGGAAGTAAAGCGTTTTGCCCAGACCTGAGGATATTGCATCAGTATATGTCTTAAAAGTCTGTTATTGAATTTGTTTAATATGCTCATTAGCAAACCAAATCCAAACTGAAATGAAACATATTTTAGGAATCTCAAATGAAAATGGTTGCAGTTTGAAGTTGAACTGGGAACAGGTGGATGCATCTGGACACAGAGGCAGGAAGAACTTCCTTTATTTGTTCTCATGTCAGCAGTGCTGATCTAGTCTTCAGTGTATTTTAGGATTCAAGACTAAATTGTTTGCATGTATGCAAAAAGAAGTTGCTAACAAGTAACAAGATAAAAGTGGGGTATGATGATACATGGTTAGATTGTAGAATATCCTGTTGTTGTTGTTCTGTTCTCCTCAGCAGAGCCACCAGTTTTATTTCCCTCCTCTTCCTCTTGTGTCGCTGCAGTTCAGTTTGCCTGAATGTTGTTTTTGACCTTTATGTTTAGAAGCAGTTTTTAAGTTTGGCAGAACAGTCTGAGTCTAGTTTTAGTTGGCATTACCTAAACATTTGGCCAAAATGCTCCCTGTGGTAGCTAACATGAGTTTCACAAATGGTTTTGGTCAAAATAATCCCAAAGTGTGTTTTAAAGATCGTGGGTTTTGCCGTTTGTTTCTGGATGAGGTGCTGTGGCGGTTGGTCATGTGGTTTGTGTTCCGTCATGTGATAGTGATGCAGAGCAGGACTGTGGGTAGTTCAGCTGAAGCAGTGGTGAACTCAGCGGTGTGGTCGATAGTTTTCAAAGGTCGAGGGAATACGGAAGTTTCTATGTAACATCGCCCTAAAAAGCAGTATTAATACCGGATATTGATATCGGCCCAATTTTTTATAGAAAAAAATAAAATGTGCTGTGTTTATATGTTGCGATGTATCCGTCCTGTTTTTTGTAAACATTTTATATTTCTCTCTCTTTTTTAAAAAACCAATTAAAGGAAATAAAATTCATATTGCTGTTTGCAATCCATCAAAAAATAAAAATTAGAAGAACATCCGTGTTCATGCATCGATGTTAATGTCCCTAATCTTTGATTTTTGTCTAACTGCAATACAATGTGGATCAAAGCATATGGGTTTACAGACTATTAAAGGTAGTTTTCAGTAAATAAATTATATAGCCTCCTGATCACTGAGAACTTTTGATCACCGTCCACTACTCGGTACAAACTTGTTTTTTTTTGTGAATTACGTTCTTTAAAATAACAAATCAGACAATTCTAGTATTGAAACTTTCCATGTCATCGTTGATGGATGTGTTTTTTTGTTTTTTTTTCTTTGTGTTCAGGTGACCACTAAAAGGGCTCAGGCCTGGTGTCAGAGTAAGAACAACATCCCGTACTTTGAGACCAGCGCCAAAGAAGCCATAAACGTAGAACAAGCATTCCAGACTATCGCACGCAACGCTCTCAAACAGGCGAGTTGAACAAGAACACAGGAATTTAACATTTGAGTGTATATTTGTACTGTTAATTAACAGAGAATAGTTACTTCTTTTTGTTCCCCCCTCTTGTATGCTTTTCAGGAGACAGAGGTGGAGTTGTATAATGAATTCCCAGAGCCCATAAAGCTGGACAGGAACGACAGAGCTAAACCTTCTGCAGAGAGCTGCAGCTGCTGAGGGACAAACTGGACCATCTTCTCTCATCTTGTCATCACCCTGTTACATGTCATCAGCCTCGCTCCCAGGGAAAAAAAGCAACAAAAAAACCCAAAACGGTTTCCTTATTGGTCTTCCTCACACACCGCTCATTCCATTGACACCACCCCTCACTCTGTATGCCGCACATGGATGTACGTCACCCCCACCCCTCCCCCACCCCCAAACCTCTTTCTCGTTCCCCACTTAGTACATAAATTAATACACCAGTTCACCCTCACATATAAAACAATGACAAATCCAGCGCAGTAAAAATCACATGAGAGAAGAAACACACCCTTTGTGAAACTCACACCCATGACTCGGTAGTGAGTGAACTCCTGTATTTTGCCATGTTTGTCAGGTTTTGCCCCTGACTCACTCTGAGAGGGCGAGGCCGTGGAGCCATGTTCAGAGTGCAATTAGGAAATCTGGACGGACTCCAGAGCTCTCAAAGCAAGCTCTGTTGTGAGATGATGTTGGCTTTTCCCAAGATGCAGCATCCCAAATATCATTCTCTGCTTTCTACTCGCTTTCTTTTGCGCCTTTCTCATGAAATAAACTAGCAGAACTAAATAAATATTTGTTGTAATTGGCGGTTAATTTAAAAGCCGATCTTAAACACTTGTGGTTTTGCACCTTTCTTTTTTTTTCTTTTTTTTTTTTTTTTGCCTTTAAGTGTTATGGAGGGATGACTCATTAGTTTTTTTTTTTTTTAGTTTTGTTTTGTTTTTTTGGGGGGGAGGGGGGTAACATCTCCTATCACATGCCTTTTGGTAAGCTCTAAATTTATGCCTCCTCCCTCCTGCGAATTTCTCCTGAGAATCTTCTGAACAATCTGGTGATTGTATTGCCTTTTCACTTCAGGATTAGGGTTTCTAACTGCCTCACACTGCTGAATATATGTTACTGTGTCAAGTAAAAGCTGATTAGGCAGTCACAGCGTAACAAGTTAAAACCTTGATATATAAAGTTTGTCTTTTATGTAACATTACTTGTACTGCTACTATTACTGCTGTATGTGTTATGTCCTCCTCATCAGACGCCTCTCAATGGTAAAGGGTGACCACATGCTTCACCAACACTGCATTCACCCGTCTCCTGTCCCGTCTTTCATTATTGCTGTTCTATATCTGCTTGTAGCTCAGGTCGGCTAAGTACTTAATATTTTTAACGGATTGTGTACTACGGTGTATAGATGGTATAGGACTGAAATGTTTCTTCTTTCCATTTAAAGAAAATATTCAACAATTTTCCCTGGTATTACTCTTATTTTTTTTTTCCTTACAGAAAACATTACAGCAATGCCAATGATGTTGTAAAAGAAAATTTGAACGTCAAATAATAAAACTCTTGAATATATAAATAGTTTGGTGTTTGATGTCTTACAGGTGCATCTTGTGAGTATTGTGAAAATGTTCATTTCGGTAATTAAAAATAGGACTAGATGCTTTAAATAATTAAATTCAAATTAAATTCGTATTTCCAGAGATAAATTAAATTAAGCTCATATTACATACTCTCCAAAGAGCTGGTGTAGATGCTGTGGGCAGGAAGAATCTCCTGTAGTCGTCAGTGTTGCAGCAGTTCAAAAGAAACTTCTGACTGAAGACGGTTATACAACAGACGTGAAGAGGATGTTTATGGCTGCTAGTAACAGTTTTGATTTTATGTGGAATCCTTCTATGCACAATAGTCTAAAAATAAATTAACTTTATGCTAACCTGGATTTTTCTACCAATACTTAAAAGTTTAATCTTTCCAGATAAATACAAAAATGTTGGTAATCAGTGTGTGAAGGTAGTAATGTCATCGAATGTGACTAATTGCATAGAATATACACAACATAAAATGTTTTTTTTTCTTCCATCATTACGTTGCCTTTTGTTTAAATCCTTAAAAATATAAATAAAATAGGTTTTTAGGTTCACAAATAGGAAAGGAGCATCTAAAATTGATGAATGAGCTCAATACTAAAGTATGTACTGTAAATTAAACATCTCTTTGCTATCCTATCTTTTGTAAAACCTTCAACATTGAAATGACAAAATATACTGCTCAAAAAATTAAAGGGAACATTTCACTTTAATTTTGTGTGTGGGTCCAAATCCAGGCCTCCACTGGTTAATAAATTTGATTTCCATTGATGATTTTTGTGTGATTTTGTTGTCAGCACATTCAACTTTGTACAGAACAAAGTATTCAATGAGAATATTTCATTCATTCAGATCTAGGATGTGTTATTTGAGTGTTCCCTTTATTTTTTTTTTAGCAGTGTAGTTTAAATGCTGAAGATACATATTTAAAAAATGTTATGTCTTGTGAGGTTTTTAATATTTATTCAGGCAGCCGTGGGCACTTCCGGTGTGTTCGCGGAAAACGCAACAGTAGCTACTTCCGCGTTTAGCTCCCTCTGCTGAAACTGAGAAATGGTGAGAGAAATTTGACATATGTCCGCATAAAATGTCCAATTTCAACTATTATTTATGTCAGATTTTTTTTGTATATAGTGAGTGTTTTGATATTACTTCTGTAGCTACTATAGACGGAGGTTATTTTTGTTCATCCTGTTGTCAGTTGAGACATAGCTTAGCTGCTAACGTTAGCTAATCGACAAGCTAAGAGAGATTTTAAGGTTTTTCCTAATATCAGGTTGTAGCAGGAGGATGTCTAGTTGTTTTAGTAGCCATCGCGTTGTAGTGATACATGATAGTAATACTTTACAGTTTAAAACAGCGATGTAGCCGGATGTAAGAATATATTTGGTGAAGCTTCCTGCTTCCTTTTTCATTAGATGATGGTAATGATAAAATTGAAAAAGATGTAATGTATGTGTGCAGTCTAGAGCAGATTTCTTCCCCATCATTAACAATTTTATGCTAAATATTCATTTAACCCATGCAAATAAAGGCGTTTCACCAATTAGGGCCAAACTCACCAGATTGCTTTTTATTTGTTTGAGTTCAGAAATTTAACTACCAGGAGTTTGTGTTTCAGAAGTTTTACTTTAGCGTCGGAAAATAAAATGTACATTTCTGAATTTAGTATGAATTTTTAGAATTTTCTGAATGTAATTAAAACAAATTCTTAATCTGGGAATTCAGAAAACAAACTTTTAATACAGGAAATGTTTAGTTTTGAGTAATAAAAGGGGTCTGTTATTATACGGTGATCAGACCTAATTTCACTTGTATGTCATATTTGTAGTTGTGATTATTTCAGTATGAATAAATGAAATGAAAACCTTCCCTCCTATTTGTTTGGTAATCCTGTGGGTCTGTTGTGTTATAAGAGGTGTTATCAGCTAATATCCTTTGAATCCTCTTTCCCTTTAGACAAGAGGACCACTGTGCGTCAGTGCAATCCTCCAAGACATTTCTAATGTAATAGAAAGGGGCACTTTGGTTTTGAAGGGAATAGAAGGTGTTGGGAGGTTTCAATCACACCTGAGTCACATGATTTAATTACTTCAGCGTGCCTTCAGGTTTGACAGAGGCCTGGCAAAGGGCCATCCATTTGCTTCAGTTGTGTTGGAGCAGGAATGCATCTAAAAGTTGCAGAGCAGTAGCCAGAAACTGGAGGAATCAGCCGGTTAAAGGCCTCCACAGTCCTTCTTAATATACAGAGCGAGAGAGTATCTTTTGGAAAGCTGGTTATTCATCAACCAGAAACGCATTGAATTCTTTTAAACCAGTTAAATGTGTGGTGAGGTGCATTCATTTCTCGTTGGAAAGCATTTTTCTTCAGTTCAGCTTCTTGTTTTCCACCATCAGACGGCCACTCTGCGTCCGTATCTCAACGCGGTGCGTGCCACGCTGCAGGCCGCTCTTTGCCTGGAGAACTTCTCCTCTCAGGTGGTGGAAAGGCACAACAAACCAGAGGTGGAAGTCAGGTGAGACAACAGTCACAGCCGAGAGAAAGACACTCAGTTTGTCACTCGGGGTGACGTGCACTTTATTGGTGTTTTTTGCCCGTGTCCAGGAGCAGCAAAGAGTTGCTCCTCCAACCTGTAATCATTAGCCGTAACGACAAGGAGAAGGTTCTGATCGAGGGCTCCATCAACTCTGTCAGAGTGAGCATCGCCGTGAAGCAGGTCAGCCAGATTTCTGTCCAGAACCGACACAGTGATGACCGAGACCTGAACAGCTTCCCGGCTTTAATGGACGCACATTTTATTTGCTGCTTGCAGGCAGATGAGATTGAGAAGATTCTGTGCCATAAGTTCATGCGCTTCATGATGATGAGGGCAGAAAACTTCTTCATTCTGAGGAGGAAACCAGTCGAGGTAAGTGACTGAAAATGCCATTGAAACTTTGCACCCAGTTTTATAGCAGACATGTATAAAATACTTGTTTGAAACTGACTATGTCCTGTTAAACTCCTCAATGTCGACTCATGCTGTGTACATGCATTATTTATTCTTTAGGAGATGAACTTTAGTTACTTTAGGTTATTATTGAAATATTAACATTATGACTTACCGGCGTCATGATGAGGTCAGGAGTAATTTCATCATGATGCCATCTGACATTGACCTGTCCATGTTTATATATAGCCTTTTAATATGAACTTAAATTATCACAACGTGGCTTAATATTTTTGTTTATTTTATGTGGGGGTTGTTTTAAGCTTTTGTTTCATAAATAAATAAAGTCTGTTAGGAAGCAATCTTTTCCATTAATAGTGATATTCAGAGTGGAGCTCTGCTAAAACGTTCAGCCGTGACACTTTCTTATTGTAACAAACTGGTAAGTTTAATTTCTTAAGCCAAAGTGACGTTTTTTCAAATATATAATTTTGAGCCTTAATTGTTTTTCTTCATGCAGGAGTCAAGTGAAAAATGTGTCTTTGTAATGACAGGAGTATTCCACCGTGCTAATCTAGAATCATGGCGTTTGTGTTTTGCAGGGTTACGACATCTCTTTCCTCATCACCAACTTCCACACCGAGCAGATGTACAAGCACAAACTAGTGGACTTTGTTATTCATTTTATGGAAGAAATCGACAAGGAAATCAGTGAAATGAAGCTGTCCGTCAACGCCAGGGCTCGCATCGTCGCGGAGGAGTTCCTCAAAAACGTACGTTCGGTTTTCAGTCGTTCTTTCATTCTGTTTTCTTGTGCAGCGTTTTCTGCGGCGTGAGCTTGGAAAAAAACGGCATCCTGTTTTATTTCTGCAGTTCTGAAAGCGAGAGAAGACCTCAGAACACATTCCTTTTGCAATATTGGCCGTCACTGTGGAGCCGACTCACGGCAGGGCAGACCTTCGCTGGCGTTTTCCGCCAAGAGGGGAAAAGAAGATGAAGAAGCGCAGTGAGGCTCTGAGGGCCAATGTGCTCTTCCCTTTAACCTGAAACTCGTCCTGTGCTCAAATTATTGACGTTTGTGTATAAAATATTCCCACCACACCTTCATTTCTTGCCGTGAAAGGTCAACACAGCCTCTATAGTATTGAGCACAGGATGAAACAGATTTTTTTTTTAAAGATAATTTAAATGTTTTTAAGTATATTTACAGATATATATTATATGCACATAAATTTCATTTTGTTTTGTTACCACAAACATTGAACCATGAGGGCAATCAGTTAAATGTTTTATTTCACACGCAAACAGATGAAACAAATTTACACATCTGGCAATTAATAAAAATAAAAATAAAGTATACTTTGTATTTTAGTGGTTCTTCTTCATCTGTTTCACATTTACATTTCCATAGCTGAATATTCAGCACAAGTATGTACAATAACAGGTAGTAATATGATGGAGATGTGCATCTATCCCTTCCATGGTGCCACACTTCATACTTTGATTCAGAAAGCAGACCAGGAACAGGACTGTAGATATGTTTTCGGTTTAGTATCTTAAGAGTGAAAATCAGCTACACTAGAAGTCCTTGATCTTAATGCAGTTGTCACATTTTGGATTATAGCAACAAAAACACATTTAGTGTCTTCTGTAGTTTGTCCTTCAGTGGAATGCGTACGGTTGATCTGGCTGTTAGTTCTTGCTGCACCTTTTTTTCCCCTTCCATTTCTTCCTTTATAGCTTCAGTATAAAATATAATACAGTAAGTAAAAATAAAACAACGGTCTAAAAAAGAACACGTATTTGTGAAATACACTATTATGAGGTTCTTCTGGAGTTATGAGTTTTTCAGTTGATTTAAAACATCTTCCAAGTCGACAGAAGCGCGTGACGGTACACACACAGGACTCAGCAACACAGTCACAGATGATACTGATGGGAGTATTGTAGCACCAGTGACAGTGGCCTCACAGATTAAGGAATGGATTTCTCCCAATAGAAACTAAAAGTACTGAATGGAGTGGATCGAAGCTGCAGAGCGGGCGTCGTTTACACCGAGTGAGGTTCCAGCTGGAGCAGCGATCCCAGATATTAGAGGTGAGCTGGGACCGTCTGCAGAGCGTCTTCGGTGCTGCGCTGCACGTTCACGTTCTGCAAGAAGGAACAAAGGAATGGTCATTATCGCCACCTGTTGGATCTGAAAAGTACTGACTCAGTGAAAAAACCTTCGAAACTAAAATCCTGCATGAAGCGAATGCTTTGGGTATGAACTAATGAAAAGGCTTTTAAATGTTAAACACTTTATTTCAGGTTATGTAAGAGAAATAATCTAAACAGATTAATTTGAATATAGCATATTAAATGTATAATCTGTCTAGAATGAAAATTAGCAAAATTAAGCATTTTTGACCACTAGAGGGCAGCAAAGGCTTTCCTCTAGGAGCCTTGTGGTGTGTGGAAAATGTATTTTCAGGCACTCGTGGCTTTGGTTGTTTCTGGAAGGTGTAACTAGATATATAAATGTCAGAGTCAATGTGAAGAGGCTGTAGGAGACGTCTAGTCGTCTCCAGCCTTACTGCTCTGAATACAGTGCTGAAATTTGATGTGTAATGAAGAAAACTGGCTTTAAAAAATATAAACCACTATGTCTGCTTTACTTTTGACAAAATAAATGATAATTTGGCCAGAAACAATAATTGAAATGAACTTGTTTTATTTACAATGCACAAACATGAACAATGTCAACATGGGACAAATTACATTCGACTGAAGTATAAAACACAAACTTCGAAACTTAACAGCAAACTGAAAACATTGCTGGTAAATATCACAGGTTCAACCTTTAACATTCGAAAACAACACTTAGCTTATGCTCAAGGTGCAGCTTTAACAATCACTCAATAGGCAGGAACAATTGTGCGTCGTGTGCAGCGTGATTCAGGTTAAGATTTTAAGTTGTGCGTACAGCAGCGACAATAAAACAAATGAACTAAAATTAAACTTATGATGAAACAGAAATTAACCACAAGCACTCATACAAAGAAATACAGATGCACCAGTTAATTATCCATAGGTTGAAATATGATAATTTTCTCTTTATCAGCTCTAATCTGCAATCAGATGGTTAAATATTAAATGTATTTTATGTGCAATGGTTGTTTGTCCCACAGGGCTCTCTGTACTGTACTGATTTGTCACACTTTGTTTATGGGAACACAAAGCTGAATTATTTTCCTAACACTGGAAACAAGAATGAAATGACGGGTCAGCAGATTGGGCTGTTTTGTGATACATTCTTCATATTCTGTCACAACAGGAACGGGTCGAACGCTGACAGCTGAGCTGCAGGGGGATTGGGACTGAATATGTAGGAGGACGTGATGCGCCTTCTGAAGAGCTCAGGCACAAAGTCACAGTCTGTGTGTTTAGAGAGAGGAACCCCCACCCGACCCGACCCGACCCAGATCTGGACGAGGTTCACGGACGGCGTGAGGCTGACGACGCAGCGAAGTCAACGCTCTGCTGTCAGACTTCTCAGTATGCTGTTTGTGATACCCACCTCTGGTCGGTCTCTGTGTGTGTTCACAGACTCCACGCCTAAATACACAGACTCCACTTTACATCCTGAGGAAAAGAAAACAAATAGGAAAATAAGACATTATTCAGAGGAAATCAGTTTTGTCTCAGCATGATTATAACCTCTGTGCACATCAGGCTGCAGCTGGCCTCCTTTAGCTCGTGAGGAAACTGTTTTCAGGATTTCTCAGAGTTTCACTGCTGTAATTTCAAGACTTCCTAGGACTCATGAATTAAAATTTAAAGGTGCTGTATTATGTATTTACCAGGTATGTAGAGCACAATCAAGTATGTTACCTTCAGTTGTTATAAAAATGCTAAATATATATCAAACATGACTTAAAAGACATTTGACTTTGCAATTGGGCTTTGTCACTTTAAGAAGCTCCTGCTCCGACACTCCACCTTCAGGAAGTCATCACAAACATACTACTCCATGATGCCGTTTACAATCGTTCTTGGACTGAGGAGTAGTTTGTATGATGAGCTCAGCAGACACACAGTTACACCAGGTGTTTGCTAATTGCTGCTGCCGCTAGTCTGGAGGAGCCGAGTGAGAGAGGAGCCGAGTGAGAGAGGAGCAAGCGTTTAGGCGCCCCCAATGGCTGCTACCAGAAATTCAAGGATTCCTCAAACAAGCATGAGAGAATCAAAGCAACACTCCAGTTATGGTTTGGATGAAGGAATAACATTATAACTTGACATAAAGCTTTAAGGCTTAAGTGAATTATAAAACATAACTTCCCAAAGAAATTTCTACATACTTAACAGCTGATAATATGATGATAACTTTCGCAGCAGCTACTGAGGACAAGTTTTGTCAAACCACATAAATGCCTGTTTTCAAGCCTAACCTGTTTCACACACACTCCCCAACTACGAAGGAGCTGTTAGCGTTATGCAACCAGAACGTTGCATTGCCTGAACAGACAATACGGCAATTTCAGAATGAGTTCACAGGGAAGGCTGCTTGTCTACAGAGCTTATTGCTTCTCTGCATTACGAGGATGTAATTTGTCAGTATGAAAAACATCTCAGTTCCAACCCAGAACTACAAACTGTAGAAGAAAGAAATGCCACACACACTGTATATAAAAAAAAACAAGTGGAAGAAGCTAAAAATAAACACATTTTTGACCCAAAGTGGAAAACTTTGTGGGGTTTTAAAACCTAAAATGACGATAATCACATTAAGCACCTACTAATACAGAAAGCCTCTCAATATACAGCATAATCCGACTGAAAGAAAAACATTTATAAACTCCCCAAAAATGCTCACCATAAGCAACGGGTGTGAGCTTTAAGACGGTGTGCAGAGGACACTTGAGATAAGGCAACTCATCTGCAGGAGAGAGAGAGAAGCAGAAAATCACAACAAGTCCTGGTTGGAGTTTACTTCAAGCCATGAAGGAGAGGCTGTGATATACTGACGTTTTAAATGCATATCTAAAACAGCTGTTGTGTATTTAAAACAACTGAATCTTTATGATTTTAAGCTAGAGTTATTTAGACCCATCGTTAAAGCTATGGAGCTGCAGGTTGCAGATCCCTGGGTTAGATTGAGACATACTCATTAGTTAAATTGGCCCAGTCAAAGCCCTGACTAAAATTCAGTTGAGAATCTGTGCAAGGACTTAAATGAAGGCTCTCCGTTAAGTATCTGCTTGAGCTGGTTGCAAACAATTGTTTCTGAGACGACCGAACACAAATGCATGACGGATTCCAATTTTTACTTGAAACCAAATAAAGTTTTCCTTCTGCTTCAGACTTACAAGTTCAAAAGATATTAATTAAAGTCTCTCCCTTACGTGAAGTCTTGTCCAGGAAGTACGCCAGCAGGCAGCGCATCACGGCCTGGTGACAAATGACCAGGACGTTCTCCTGTCTCTCCAGCTCCATGATCACAGGCTCCAGCCGCTGCACCAGGTCTTCATACGACTAACACAGAATCACAAACCCGTAAATATTCAAAACACATCAGGAAACTCGTCTCCAACTTGTGTAAAAATACAGTAATCACCTCTCCTTTCGGATAGCGGTAGCGGTACTTGTCTTGGTCTCTCAATGCGAACTCCAGAGGGAAATGCTCCTGGATCTCCTCGTACATCATTTCTTCACACACACCCTATGCAGAAGGAAGAAAACAGATTTTAAAATGTTGCTCTGGCAGTGATAACTCTTCTCAAGGGATGAGACCAGAAGTGGACGTACGGCGTCGATCTCGTTGAGGGATTTCCACTGTTCGTACGGGACGCCGAGGCACTCTGCTGTCTGGATGGTTCTCTTCATCTGGCTGGTCCAGATCTTCAGATCCTTGATTTTCTGCTCTTCAAGGAAGCTCCTCAAGCGTTTGGCAAACTGCATTTAAGAAACCGCCTCATCACGATCTTAATCAGGTTTAATCCACGAAGTTACAATCGCAACTATTAGGACAAATTCACTGAACATTTGCAAATTTTCATCAATCATCGCAATTTTTCCACAAGTCTATCCAGTTATCTTAAAATGTTCTTTCCTTATTTTCTGATCAAGCACTGAAATTCAGGTGAATTTTGATCAATGCCACTTTCTGACTTAGCTTCCCGTTTCTCAATGTCTCTTAAATCCGAAGCCGTGAGATGAAAGCTTTGTGTGACGCTGACCTTTGACCTTATGAAATTCTACTTTTGCACTTTGATAATTCCTCAGAACATTATTCTATTTGTATTAAGGGTGCTTCTTTACAACGGTACTCGGAAATGTTATTCTCACTTAAATATTTAATGTTAAAATATTTTATGGGAAGGTCATGTGAAGCAATTTCAACTTTTTTAAAAACCAAGTTGGGGCAAAAACAAAGCTTAAAAAAACCCACAACTTTTTAGAAAGAGGTGCTTCAAAATCTGTAATTTTAGGCCACAGCAATCATAAAAAAAAACTTTGCAACATCCTGAAAGGGATGTTTAATGTGACAGAAGAAAACAAATAATTGATTAATGGAAAAAAAAAATACACTGAGTAAATAATTTGTGGAGTCAGATATTCCTACTTGGTGGCATTTCTTTAATCTTTACAACATGAACCCGGAAACATACTTTGCCAAGAATCCATGTGGAATTCAGGGTAGAAAATATTAACAGGCAAAGCTTTTTTAATCATAAATGCAAAATGTATACATTTTTTGTATAGCTTTGGCTTAATTACTGCAGTGAATATGTTGTTCTAGCAGCAAATAGCATTTTTTAGAGTCTGTATAGTCCAGTTAACAATTAATTGATTACTAAATTAGTTAACAATTATTTAAATAATCGCTTCATCACGATAAATTTGGTTAATCATTTCAGCCCTGTCCCTTAAATGAAAAACAGGAAACTACGTACAATCAGGTTTCTCAGCCTTTCTTCAATAAAAGACGAAGGAACATTTTGGACATGGAACATGTCCAAAATGTTTATGGAAAATGTTTCCTCCATAAACATGGAGGAACCTCCATGTTTCAGACGTGAACAGAAACCGACCTCTTTCCCTCTGGAAGACAAGCCGGAGTCTCCTCCAATGCGTCCCTTGATGTTGAGGTCGCTCTCGCCATGGCGACAGAGGTAGATGGAGCGCGGAGTGATGTGGATGTTCATCAGGTAGTAGACGATCCGGCTCTGGATGTGGTCAACAACTCGGTTCACCAGGTACCGACGGCCCACATCCATGATCTTTATGTAAGACACGTCGCTGGAAAGAGGGGAAAATTATCGGTCAAACTCCCTCGACACTGAGGCGATTTCATCATCGGGTCGGTTCGTTCGTGGATCTTCACCTGTCCAGGTCTTCGTCCAGAGGCTGGTAGGAGGTCTCGTAGCACTTTATTCTCTCCATGAAGTCTTCGATGGCCTCCTCTGAGCTGCAGTTCATGTAGTCTGGGTTTCCCAGCTTTACTTGCTTCAAAGAGAGAACAGCATGTGAGCGAAGGAAAAGCAGGAAGCAGACGCCGGCTGAATCAAAACAAGCACTTCCGTTTCCAGAAGGCAGAATTGCACAGCTGCATATTGTTTGGTATAAACACGGAATCAAGACAAATGGCGCTCACCACGATGTTTTGTGCAATGACCTCTGGGTCTTCACACACAGACTCCACGAAAAATACCTGCGTTGAGAAGAATGTGCTGTAAAAAAGACTCGGAAGCCATCAACTCGAAGTTAAAAGCAGATAAATCGATCGTACTTTGAACCCGTTCTGTTCAGCAAACTTCATGATGGTTCCTCTTCTGTCTCTTGTCGTGTTTGTGGCGTCAAACACCTGAAACAGCAGGAAAGCATTATTGTTACTGCAGCACTTTCACATAATTGCTGTGCAGCTGCTTTGCTTGCAGACGTCAGGGAGGAGCTGAAGGACTTACAGCAACCTGTCCTCCTTCGACACTCAGGTACTGCCGCACATCATTCAGCGCAGACATCGCACACTGACTGTGAAAGGACACAAGAGGAGACACTCTTTAAATCTGCATCACAAGTGATTTACAGATGAGTCCGTCAGGACTCGCTGAGATGTACAGAAATGGATTTGGACATTTTCCAAGTCTTGGTAAGTGTGGGAAAATGTTTATTCCTTTCTCTGTTAATGAATATATTAAATTCAGGATTTCAAAATTAATAAATGACTTTTTTTTTTTACATTGATTTCTATCTAGATTGCTTCATTTATCAGCAATCTACTCACCAAGAACAAATATAAATGCACACCCATTAAAAAAATTTTAACGAGGGGATTTTTGTGTCCTCTAGGCTCTTATATCATGATTTAAAACACTTTAGATGCTAAACAAAGCACAGAAATATAAGTGAGTTATATTTATTTTAATTTTCACAAACAAAATAAAAGTATCAAGGATCAGAAAGTGCTTTAGGATGTCTCCATTTAAAGGAGAATGATCCAGTCTGGATTTAATATGTACAAGGGTTAAAGATTTTGAAACAGAGCTGATCCACGTTGGTCCAGATGCCAAAACAAAAATGGAGCAAACGGCTTTTTCCCCACATTGCTGCATGAGAAGCCAACAGTTTCTGATGATCTTTGCAATAAAACATCCTAAAAACCGATGAGGTAAATGTTTTGTTTAGTGTTTTATTACAAAAATCTAGAAATTTCAGTCTAGAAAAAAATTAATTTCAAATGAAAACTCTGGTCAGTTCAGTGTCACTCTGCTGTGTTTCCTCTCTGTGACTGAATACTTTGGATCCTTAAAACGTCTGTGAAAACTCACCGTCTGATTTTAACGCCCTCCTCGTTATCTGGACGGAAAAACTCGAAGGACTTGTAGATCTTCAGACACTCTCTCCGATAATCACCGACGTTGAACTCTGACAACCAGACAGTCGCGTTTCAAACCAAAGAGAGCAGCTGCTTTTCACTTTGACATGCGGATTAATTGTCGGGAGAGCCGCTCTCATACCTTTGGTTGGCACGCCTATCCAGTTCAAGTAGCGGGTGAGCTTCTTTGAAATGTACGTCTTTCCTCGGGCGGGAAGTCCGACGGTGACGATGAGCGTTGGGCAGTTTGTCATGCATACTGAGGGAAGACGAGAGAAAGATGCAAAACGAGTAACGGTTGGGTCCAATCAGACTTTTTACGTGACTAACCGGAGACACGCTCCTGTTAATCAGGGACAGCATTTCACATGCTGGACAAAAGCCAGGCAAGAGCTTTACAGTTATCTAAAGATCACAGCTGATACGTTGATGCTCCAGGATATCAGGGAAATATTTAAATGCAACACTACACCTGCACACTGCCATGTCAATATTGAAAACAATTAGCGCATATCTTCCTGCCAATTTCCTGGTTTGACCGTTACACAACTCTCAGCCGGCTTCAGCCTCTCAGCTTAAGGAAGACTGGAGTCCATCCACAACACCCAATATTTATAGGCAGCCTATCATAGCCCGTAAATCCCCAGCCAATAGCGTCCAGGCAGTCCTTTGTGATTCAGATGTTGCACATATTTAACCACTGGGATCTGATAAAATGTGCAGCTCTGCTGGATTTCTCGCAATTGTTGCGATTCTGCAGAGTAACAGTTTTCTGAAGGCATAAACGAAACTATCAAGGCTTTCCCAAAAGCCCTCGACTTTTTATACTCAAAACTTTAAATTATGTTCTAGAGAGGAATAGTCAGCTGTAAATTTGACTTGAAGGTTAAAATGTAAGCATGTAAATTATATAAAGTAATTTTGGATGTACATATTTTTCCTTTATCCTTGTTTTCTTTTATATATGTCTGTGCACTGTGAGCACTTGAAAACCAAAGTTAAATTCCTTGACCAGTAAATATGATTCTAGTTTATTTCATATAGTTTTATTAATGCAGGATTAAGGACAAACGCATGTCCTCTACTTATACAAATGAAAATATTCAGAATTTAACAGATATTTAAATCTAATTTTAAGTTGCTGGTTCAACAATGTTTTTTCCTATATGGTTATATTTTTGCTTTTAAATATATTATTGTGGCTTATGCTTCACTAAGTTGTAAGCAATGTTATACTTTGTTCAGGAGGACTTTAGTAAATTATTTAAAATTTAAAATGTGATACAGAAATAAACTTTATTTGATTGGTCGATCATTTATGCTCATTGTGTCCAGATCAGAGTCACTTTCATGCACTTTGCTACTGAAAATTATCTGTATAATAAAAAACACAATTTTCCATGGCTGGCAAATGGTTAGCAAAATGGAGAAAATCAGAGAAATAATCTTATCTTCAGGATTTATTTATGACTAATAATTTAATAATAAACATGAATAATTTGAGGGTCAAGCAGTTTAATTGTTGGGTTGTTATAGTAAATCTTGAAACAAAAGGGTCATAAATATGACAAAAATTTAAATCCTCCCCGGGCACCTTAAACAAAAGTAATAAAAGGTTTGACAGACCCATTATGCTACAGAATGCTTGAATTATTAGGAATCAAATTATTATTATTTGTTTTTATTTTGACGTTCAAAATTAACTTTTATGGGTCATGAGACCTATTAAAAAGTTCAAATCTATGCTGACTATTGTTTTTATTAAAATCAATAAACGGACTAATTGCTTTTCTGACTATACATTTAATAAAGTGTTTTAATTATTAATTAATTAACTGTCAAACAGCAAAATCCATTTCCTCATTTAACACTTTTTAAATTTTCCAGATGATTTCTTATTTGTTTTTTATTTATTGGCTTTTTGCCCTTGATGTGTATGAATTATATGGTATAGTTATTAAATGTTTAATAACTAACAGTGAAAATTCCTGTGAGACTAAGATTATTCTAACAACATCCCTGCCATTATGAACTAGTTTCTTTAAATCAAGTCTAAAACCACCTGTTTAGTTTTTTAATAAAAATAATTGGAACACTGATCAATATATTTAATGACGATCATTCTTGATAACGGTTGCTTGTTTCATAATTGGTAACTGCATAATGTTTTTATTGTTTAAAGCACTTTGGACTGCCTTAAATGTGCTAAATAGATTTGACTTGACTGTTATACAAATCCAAATTAAAAATACAGCGTAATCTCAGGATACACATATTGCAAACAGGAAGTTTTTTTTTTTATGATAGAAGCAGAATACAGTCACTTTCCTAAAATAATGGTTTAAGTCACTTTTTGCCAAGTGATTTTGGCAATAAAAAAATCACATATACATTTACATACATACATACATACATACATACATACATACATACATATATATATATATATATATATATATATATATATATATATATATATATATGAAGCCTCTGTCCTCTTGCTGAGGTTTTTCAGAGTCTCTGGTGCCTTCACTTCAGCTTTACTTTACTTCCAGTAGAAACATTATATAACAGTTTTCCTTGTTTGATATCAATTCACATTTTAAAAAAACATACTTATTACTATACTGCAATATGCTTTTAATCCCCTTTCAAATTGGAGTGTCTGTTTTCTCCCAGAAGGGGGCAAAACCATTTTAAGGAAATGGGATTAATTGGAAGTGGGTCCCCCAAATAAAGTCTGCCCAGGACCCCATACAACTTTTGGCCAGCTCTGGCATTTTCTAACATAAAACATTACATCTTTTTTTTTAAATTACTGACAAAATAAAGTTATTAACCCATTTATAATTCAGTTTTAAAATGGTTTAATCGCAGTAATCTTTGCATTAGAGCTGCAGAGGGTGTTGTCCTGTCAGACGCAGGACGGGACTGGCTGCAGCTATTTAAAAAAAGGAAAGCAGAGCTTTGAGTCTGTAGAAACACGAGCTGCAGAGAGAACAAACCAGACAGGGACCAAGCTACCGTGTGAGATTAAAGAGCATCTGCCAAGTCTCACACCCAGACAGGTTAGCGCTGGCTCAGGCTAAATTAAGTTGCCCGCAATTATTCTCCTTCTCTGCGTTCCTGAATGCCTTTCCGTGGAAGCACGGTTAGTGCAAACACGGATTAGAGGAGCAGAGCATGATGCAACACTTCCAGCCTCACCGAGCAGCGCCTTTATGAGTTAAGAAATCAATCTAACATGAGAAAAAAAATAACACAAGCCGAAAGCTGACGCAAACCGAGCAAAACAAACAAACAAACAAAAAAAAATAATAATAACAATAAAAAGTCTCCGCAGATGTCTGTTCTGGTCACATCTTGTATTGGCGCACTTGCCGTGGGGTCAGCCGCATCTCTTACCCCGTCTGTGCCCGATGTGGCTGTTCTTATGCGGCATCCAGATCTTCTTCAGCGGGTTCTGGGTGAGTTCCCGCGGGTGGTTCTCCAACAGATGGTCCTCGTTGTCCAACATCTCGGGTCTTATGGTCGTTAAAGCCCCTGTCTGCAAAGTGAAGCGGTGGGATTCTGTCCTGCTAAGTCCTGACTGAGGAGGCTGCCGGGGAGTGGACGCCTCATATCAGCTGAGAAACAGCAGTTTCTCGTTACCGTAAGAAGTGGAGGCGGAGCGCAAGGAGAAAGAGGGAAGGAACAAAACATGTCCGGGATAAAATGTTGATGCATGGGTTGGTCCTCTCATCTTAAATTACCCGCCTCCATGAGTTAGTTATTAGAATCATGCGTTTATGTTAGGTTTTTGTCTGGCAAACACTTATCACACATGTTCTCCATAAACTGTATATATCCTATATAAGTCCTATATAAGATATAAAAGATACATTTTTTCCCCAGTTGCTAAAATGCACTTTTATAGTGCATTTTTAAAACGTAGCTGGCATAATTTTTGTTGTCTTTTGTTATTCTGTTTATTTCCTTCAGACAAACCAGAATCTCCATTAATCTTTTGCAGTGGATTTTTAAAAATATTTTTAAAAATCGATAGCAATAAAGATATATGAATATAAATCCTGGGACCTGTGCCCCCTTGAACATTTGTGAGGCAATATTTGCTGGATTAGTTGTCATAAAGAGAGACTCTTCCTACACATAAAAATTTTACAACTTGAGGAACTAAGGGCAATGTATTAATAAAAGTTCAGTCTATGAATGCACCATTTAACAGCCTAATCCGCTCTTTTTGAGTTTAGTAAAAATCAAATAACAGGGAATATACATTGATCTTGCAATTGCATCACTATAAGTTGGATTAAAAATCTAGTACCATAATAAACCCAGGCTTTTATATGATTTGTGTTGAAATCCTTTAAAACCGAGAGGAAAACAAAGAAATTTATATTAAGTGTTGTGAAACAATATAAAAATAATTAATATACAATAATTGAAACTCACTGAAGTATGTCCTTTTTAAAACTAATTGTACAAATGTATCATAAAATGATATATCTGGTGAAGGGGGATGTAAAAAATTGAAACAGTAGCCATTACAAAACATTCTGCACTTAATACTTAAATTACCACATGCACTGGTGTGATGATATTATTGTTTTGAATGGAACCATCCAGCACATGTTCTGGATTCCTTCAATAAAACGTACTCGAAAACATCTTCAGTACCAGGATGTTCGGCCCTCCTTTCTGAGAAAACGTGTTTTGAAACGTTACCGTAATGTTTCAAGTACATCGGCAAGCAAACCTGCGAGGAGAAAAGAAGCGTCCTGTTGTTCACATGATGCCCACATGGACAGCGAATGCAGCTCAGAAATCAGCCAATCACAGGACAGAGCAGACGCTCGGCAGCCAATCGGAGAGGAGAGGGGATGAATGGGAGGCGTGCTGCCAGTACGAGGCTCACGAAAACACTTCCACATGAAAACTATAAGTCTTGGCTTTTACACGACCCCATCACGGGCCCCACGGAGTTTTCCTCACGCTAAGTCAGCAGCTTCTGACACGCTCCCCACTCATATGCCAACAGAAAGAAAGTCATGATGTAAACATGTTGTCTTTCTGCTGTGTTGAGAAAATAAATTTAAAATAAGCTAGTTTTAAAACTTAACATGTCTTGATTTAAATGGCCTAATTGTGGTTTTAAATCAGTAACTTATTCTGGCCTATTGACCTTTATTTTACTTGTAGTTACAGCAGATGGTTTGCTAGGATCGTTTGAACTGCCTTTTGTCTGTGTGGGAAAACAATACAGTAGAAGTTGTAGCTTTTCACACTCATCTGTGAAAGGCCGTAAACACAAAAACACGGCAGGGGTTTCTGGCTTGAGAGAGGGTCAGAGGTAGCTCCTGGTTGGAAGAGCAAAGGTACGCCTTGTTTGAATAAATTAAAGAAAAGAAGATAAAACTTTCTACACAGAAGTAACAAATCAGATTTGCTCTTGCAACTCTCCAAAGATGTCTTTGCACGTCTTTGTTTTTCTTTCTTTCCTTCTTTCCATTTATGTGAGGTAAATGAATGTATGTCTCCGTTGTTCTGCAGTTTCTGGTGTAAGTTTATTAAACTCTGTAATTCTGTGACGTCAACACGCATTGTTGTTTTCCTTGTGGCCACACATGGCCCGCCGAGAGGACCTGGGATCCAGAGGAAGAGAGAGAGCCAAACTTTTTCCAAAGTTAACCAATTTAGAATTTCTTCCTTAACAGCTGTCAGACAACATTTGAAAAATAACAGATTGCTTTTCTTTGTTTACGCATGTGTGTTGCAGGTCGTCAGGTTCATTAAAGTAAAATGGAGACTGCATCCAAGTGCAGTCAGTCTGCTATTTTGATGTATTGGGAAATATTTTAGATTCAAGACATTCCTAAAGTAGCTTATCACAAAGTCCTCAACACATGGAGTTAAAGATACTCAAGTTACACTTAAAAAATAATTCATTTAAATGCATTTTGTTGTTATCAAGCCACAACAAAAAATGCATTCAGATTTTATATAGACCAACATAAAGTATTTTCATATAGTGGAATGGAGGGAAAATGATCCATGGTTTTCAAAATTCAAAACAACAAAGCATGTGTTTATATGCAGCTCCTTTTACTTTGTTTTTAATGGTACAAATCCCACTTTATTCAGCTTTTGTTATTTTCTTTCATATTTTATTATTTTAATTTGTATCTTGGTTTGATCTGTTTTACTACTGTACAGTAGTTGTTTTGCTGGTATTATGTATGTACTTTGGTAGCCTCTGGATGTTTAGGATATTATCGCAAACCATCCCAGAGGTGCACTAATGTGGTTTTAGATAAAATTATAGTCATGTCAGACTGGCTCATTCAAAGCCAAGCCCTAAATCCAGCTGACAATCTGTGGTGAGTCGACATTTCAAGATGATATTTTGAACATTATTTTCCAAAGAAAATGGGATAAAATTACAGTTTTTGGATGCACAAGAGATTTGTTGCATAAGTTGCAGTGGAAGATTATTTTAAAAAAAGCATTCACTCATGGGGCCATGCAACACTTTTCAGATTGTATCCACTTCATAGCTCTGTGCTGCTTTGTGCTACAATGATGCTTGTGGTTGTAACAAGACAAAATGTGAAGAAGCTCAAAAGGCATGAATACTTTCGCAATTGTGGTGTGTTGCTCATTTTGTTAATTTATTTAAAAAGTACAATATTCTGTTTAGTTTGTAACCTCAGCAAAATGACCTAAAAGAAATTGACTGATTTTACTGATTTGCAAAAACGAACAGCTTTCTGATTGTCGTAATTTAAAACATGTTTAACTTTTAAATTTCTAAAGGATAAAGAAGAAGCTTGGCCATAAATGAAGAAGCAAACTTAGACGTCTCGCTGCTCTCCATTCCTGTCACATGTTGTGTGAATTAAGGGTAAGGCACTGAATAAAGTTAGCTGGTTCAAGAAAAACATCCTTTTCTTTTTGGCTGCTTCTCATCCTGAAGGAAAAACAACGTAGAGCTCCAGTAAAAACACTAGAGGGCAGTGTGCTACCACACTTAAAAGAGACGTTTTCTTTGAAATCTGTTTCACCACCTTATCCACAAGTTACCACAAACATGAGTGTCCTGTGTGAGAACAAACGAGTTCACAGCTGATCAAAGCTTTGTTATCAACTCAGCTTCTGTTGTGAGACGAATTGAGGTCAGAGGTCAGAGGGTATTAGGAAGAAGTCACCATGTCAGCAGGATTAGTAGTAATCTGTTAAATTTACTACAAGACTTCTCACTAATCCCATAAACACACACAGACGTGGTCGCCTCACCTGCTGAACAGGGAATCTGTGCATCTGAGTGTATAAATAGTGGGTTGGATAAATTACTAACGTTGTTTGGAAGCGTTTAATGATATTAATGCACAAATAAAAGCTAAATATTCAGAAGCGCAAATAAATAAGTCAATAATTTTTTTTGAAGAATATATATTTCTAATAGGAATGTAAAATGAAATTATCTCCAGATCCAAATAAGCCACACAAATGAAGAAATCAACACAAATAAATCCATTCATTACGAATTCAAAATGCCTCCAGTGGAGAAGCCAGTCAGATGCTTTGCTCAAGTTTACGGACAACAAGGTTAAAGTTTTGGAGGGGTCATCACAAAGCTGTGATTTAACCCATGGTTAGTTTCTTTTTAGTTTCTGGCCAGAACTAAAAAGGTGTGTGTGTGAGCAATGTGGGCTACAAAGCTGACCCAGTTGTACCAGTTCTGTCAGGAGGAATGAGCTGAAGTTTAAGCAAGAAGTTTGAGAGGAAACCCAAAACAGTTGACCACAATATGAAGCTAAAAAGACAAATCTATCAATTAATAAGGAAATGTATGTCAAGTTCTGATAAAAACGGGTTTATTTTAAGACTCTCTAAGTTATCTCTATAAACATAAATATTTTTTGTCATTCTAGCTAATCTAATAAAGTAAACATTTAAGCTCTTAATGTCAGACATAAAGAAAAAGAAGATATATTTTTTTTCATGCAGCATTTGGTTTCAATAGTATACTTAGTGAGAAGACCGATTAACCAACACTCTTGTTTTTGGACAGATGGAGAGCAAGAATACCTAGAAAGGGACAGACAGAGAGAAAATGCAAATGCCATGCACAAAGACACGTTTTCTTTCCTTTTGAACCCAGAACTCCCTTGCTGCGTCACAACAATGCTGCCAACTGTGCAGCTCATTTTATTGAGCCAATAAGATTCCAAAGGCTTTCGACCAGGGCTGTAAACTTTCAAAGTAGTCTTGACATGATCGACAGTGTTTAGGAGTAAAGCTAATACCAACGTACTGGTCTTGTTTCCTCTAATCTTTAAATGCCTGTCCCACTTGAACAGACATAACACTTTTCATTACATATATTATATAAAGTTAATTATCTATCTTAAGTTCAGTCAAAACAAATGTTTCTTTTACAAAACATGCTGAACCTGTTGTAAAGGTGTGTCACTTTGGACTGCGTACAAAACAGGATCATGCATCACCGTCTTGATGTGTTCCTGCTGTTGCATGTCCCTGTAAGATAACCATCGTTTTTCACCTTTGTTCTTTGAAATCAACCTAATTCTCCTCCCATTTCTTGGCAGTAAGAGAAAGTGCAGCCGAGACTGCAATGAAACAAAAAATACAGTACAGAGTTTAGCTCAACTTTAGGGTGCTACTTTAAATATTAGTTACCAGAACGATAATAAACCCATGTGAATCTTGAGCCTGAGTTAAACATAAATCTTATTCAGTTATCTTTGAGACACGGAAACAAAAGAACAATGGTTACTTCCTTCTGGATTAGAGTTTAAGTGATAAACTGCGACAGGCTGATAAAGTGTGAAGCTTGATTAAATGCCGTTTTGATGTTTTTTCACAAGAACAGTAAACAGATAGTTGCACAAACATTGAATGCAGCCAATGCTTTTCATGTGGCTACAGGGAAGCAACAAGTTAAGACAAGGGTTATTTTTGTAAAAATCCCACAACAAATGTGTTTTGAATGGATAACAATAATTTGTTTGAAATGTAAAGAAAGGTCTAATTTGCTGTTTACTGAGGTGAAGTACCAGCGTGGCAGCGTTTGTGGATTAAAGACAGGAAGTTTCTTCTAGGATTCAATGCTGCAGCATCAGTCAGAAGTTTACATGAACGGGGCACCGTGGTTAGAGCGTGCGCCACGTATTCAGAGGCGGGACGACCTCGACGCGGCCGACCCGAATTTGACTCCCATCCTCGGTTTCCTTTGCCACGTGTCTTCCCCCCTTCTCTTTGCTCCCTTCCTGTTGCAATATTGTCAAATAAAAGCCACTGGAGCCAAAAAAACTCTTAATAAAATGAAGTTTCCATATTCATCATGCACATAATTATCAAACTGGCACTGTGAATGGAACAATGAAGAACTTACTCTAAAATCTTAAGTTTCATCTTCACTCAACAACTAGATGATTGAAACACAACTGCCCAACTTCATTGTCGAATTATATCCAAGACAGTTACATAATCTTGTCCAACATCAGTGTCTGACCTCACATATGTGTTTCAGGAAGAAAAGTCAGTTTAAACATACAGTATGTCTGAACCTTGTAGACAGTTGAAGTGGCTCTACTTTTAAAAAATGGAGCCTTTGTATTATGAACATTGTCACACAATCCCAAAACGAAATGGTTTGAATGTGTCTTCATAAAAGACAATAATCAATTAACCATTCATGCTCTTGATGATTTACACCTGAATTGCATATTTTACTACATTCCTACAGCTAACTGAAATAAATAAAATAAAAAAAAAACATAAACCAATCAATCCCAGGCTGTGATGGTCCTGCATGCCAAAGCGTCAGCTGTGTCTGTGCAGTGCTCAGCCACACAGTTGCTGCATTGCCACAACACAGGCCCGCCTGAAGCCGTTAATGTGATTCTGAGCAAGCGGGTGAACTTTCCCCCAGATAAAGCCGACACACACACACACACAGAGAGGGAGGGAGGAGTGAGGGAGGACAGGAGAGAGAGCTCTGCTTGGGAGGACAACAGTGATCATCGAAGATGGTGATTCACAGCAGAAATCTGTCACAGATATGAATGCAAAAACAAAGATTTTCAATAGAGAATCAAATGAGGGGGAACGTAAAAAAAATAAGGATTTTTCACTTCAACCAGCCTCTAGCTAATGGCATGTAAAGCTATTGTGGTGGGTACATAATTGCATGATTACTACAGGTCTGCTGCACCATCTGAAGTGCATCCACTGCACATATAGGGAAGAAAGAGTCACGGTTACGTCTGGCACTCTAGTAGCTGAAATAAATGGCTACCTGTATCAAAGAGAAGACGTTTAAATGTCTTAGAACACGTAAAGCAGTCTCCACAAGAAGCAAGCTGCACTGTGGTGTGTTTTTAGGCACAGCCCCTCCTCTCAGGAAGTGTAAAAATGGAGCACAACTCCAGCTCTGCTCATCCTCCATGCATCTGCCACAGCAGCCATCTAAACCACTGTCACCGCACTCGGATCTGTCTGTCTGCATGCCGCTTGGTAAACATGACAGCACAGCAATATTGCACTACACAGGCTTCCAGGACATATGACTCATGAAATTGCATAACAAAAACCTTCTCACAATACATGAGACCCTGTCTTATATAGGTCATAGTACAAATCCTTCCTCAGGTGCTTACCTTTCTCCTCAAAGAACTTCTCAAACAGAAGTGATATGGTGGGTTTTATTTTTTTTAAAGTAAGGCAAACAGAAACATTCAGATGTTAACGTGAACCTGATAACACCGGAACACATTCTGGACTGGATTTCACGTGGAAATCTGCTCTCCATCTGTCCGGTCCATGCCAACATATGTTACCTGCAGCAGGCGCAAACAGAGCTTGTGCCATTTCACCGCAGGCCCAACTCAACCTATTTTATACAGGTGTTAAATTAAAGCCATAAAATGTAAACCTTTTTTACAGCGAGTGCTTTAAAAACATAAGAATCATGTAGTGTCCGGTAACTCGGATGCACAATCTTTCTGCTAAGAAATTAAGGATTATGCTTTAGTGAATTAAAATATTCGCTCACTCCTTTTTCAAAAATTTATTTTAAAATGATTTATTTTCAATAGTAATAATAATAATCAGAATAACCTGTTCTAAAAGTGTATTATTAAATGTGCTTCTTTAAGTACACATTTATTTATTTGTGTAAAAATATTTCTTATTAACTTTCTCATGTATTTATTGGGTGATTTGCTGGAAACAAAATCTTTTGTTTGCTTTTTGAATAAATTATTTACTTGCTGAAGAAATAATCTATTGTTTACTTCTTTATGGTATTTGTTCCTTATCAATCTATTTGCAGAAATAACCAGAAAAAGCCTTATTGTCGTTTACTTTTGAACTTTGTGAAAAGAAAATCTTTAAATAAGTAAAATGTATTTACTTATTTGCTGAAGAAATACTGCCTTATTTAATGGAATATTTATCTTTTGAAGACTTATTACCGAAGTTAGAGTGAAGTTAAATTAGTCTGTGACGAACTTAGTGAAGCTGAGTTCCGACCTCATCATGTAAATGTGTTTCAGAGGCATGATGCAGTAATAGACTACATGCATGTGTAGCTTCCTTCAGCAATCAGTTAACACTTCCTAGATTTCCCTCTCCAAGCAGCCAGCTGCTCGCAGGCTGCAGCCAGGCTAAGCAGCTGACAAGGAGCTGCTAACAACAAAGTCCTCTCCATTTTACCAGGCTTTCTTTCCACTATATAAACCCTAGAACAACATTATTTAGCTAATTTCACGGCTGTAAGTGGCAGCCTGCTCCGCCTCTCCACCCGTCATCTCAGAAGGAAGCCTACGTGACACTGGCTTGTTTACTTCGTCCGCCTGCTAACCCAGCTGCAGCTCTGTCTGCACATAGTGTCCGCTCACAGCACCTCCACAACGTGAAAACACACGAGAGTGCGGAAAGGATCCGGTTCGGTGCCTACCTGTCCTGTCCCGCGGGTTGTTCGGGCGGCAGGAGCCCCTCATGGTCTCGGTTTGAAGCCTCTAGCTGTCAGTGTGCAGGGCGGCGTGAGTGGGAGCTGTCTGTCTGCAGCGGAGTGCAGGCAGCGATGAATGAAGTGGGAGAGCGCGCGCGCTCAGCATGCTGTTCCGTGAACACGGGCGCGTGCATGTTCACCTCCACGCAAACAGAGAGCACAGGTTAGTAAACCTGCATGAAGCCTGAATGTGTGCGTGGCCACCATCACCTACCAGTTTCTCAAGTTTTTTTTTTCTTTGTTTTTGTTTTTTATGAGGAAATACGAGCTGAAAGGAAGTTTCTAGACAGCGAGAAAGAAAATACTGAATACAAGTTTTTTTTTTTTTTATTGTCCCAAACTTTATGATTCGTTCGTCCATCCATTCATCTGTCATTGAACCACTCTGCGGTTTGAAATTATTGCAGGTTCTTCGTATTCTGAGCCAATTATTGTTGAAGTTGTATAACGAGAACTCTGGAAATTTGAGTCTGGAAAAGCAGATGGAAATTCAAATCAACCAGACTGAAATAAACACAGAACCATGGTGTGAAAATAGTTTATATATTTTGTTAGCCGTTAGTCTGGCAGACTATTGCTTTAAATCTTCCACATTCTGGAAATATTTTTTGTTTTTTGCATTGTCGTTGTCCTACACCAACGACCTGCAACCTATGGCGTTGGCCCCTCCACTGTGGGTCTTACAAAACCAAAAAGAAAATGTTTTTGATTATGGATACAAGAAGAAATTATAATTTTAGGAATTTTTTTGTATGTTCTTTTGCAAAATGTGCTTTCAATATCTACAGCAGGCTATTAAAAGTAACTGCTATGCCTAGGTGGGCCACATACGGGGGAAAGGAGGGCAGACCAGATGGGTCCCATATGGGTTTGTCTGCGGGTTCCACGGAGGCCCCACATGGATTTGCCTATGTAAGGCCACAGCCCATATCGGCCCTACATGGGCCCTACATGGTGGTGGGCCCACATGGGTTTGCCCATTTAGGGCCTATGTAGGGCCCATGTGGGCTGTGGCCCTACATAGGCAAATCCATGTGGGCCCTCCTTTCCCCATATGGGGCCCACCTAGGCATGCTGGCAGGAATTGTATATCTTAATTTGTCACAAAGTTGATAGAGAATAAATTTTCTTCTAAGACTTGAAAATATTTGAAAATAGAATTAAATTTTAGTTTCATTTTGTTAGTTTTTATCGCAAAACATCTTATGTTGTTTAAAAATGGTTTCTTGCAGCTCTAGGCAAATTTTATTTTGTAGCATCAGGGGCAAAAGTGGCCCTTTGAATGTAAAAGGTTGCTGAGTGCTTATGCTTGTCCTACATCATTAACTGGTAAATCTGCACATTTTGTTTTCCTTTCAAGCTCTTCTGTGACATTTTAAAGTTATTTTGTTCTATATTTGCATAATTTTTTATCACTTCATCTTTGTTGTGTCACATTTCTCTCACTTCAATCCTTTTTGTCTAATAATTGTCTTATTTTTTGTCATGTGTAGCCATTGATTGGGATACTGTTTCTCCTATCAGTTTTCAGATGTTCTTCACCATTTTATCTTTGAGTGCTGAACTAATCTAATCTCGGCAGTGTTGTGTGTTTGGGATGGGTTCAGTTTTGGCCCGTACGCCTTGTTGACAGTTGAGCAATTCATCCACACCTTAAACCCGGAGGAGTCTCAATCAACTGTTTCTCTCCAGTGCCAGTTCTTTTTAAAATAGGTTAATTATCTTCATATATTTCCAAAACACCACTATGCAGTTTGAAACTACAACAAAAACATTTACAGAGTTTTTGTTCTGGCTGGGTTCCACTGCCATTTAAAACTAGGTTATCTAGAATAATGTTGGAGGAACTTAATGGCTTGTATTTTTATGTGCACTGTAATAAAAACATCAAACAACTAAAACAACTTCAAGTTAACTACCACTGTCTCGCATTTCCCATGTAAATATGTTATGGCTTCTCTGTAAATAACCCCCAAATGCAAAAAATGATGAAGTTTTATTAGGAAAACATCACAGAAAATCTTGGACTTTTCTAAGTTTATTGTGAGAAAGTGAAATACAAGTGTTCAATTCTTCACAGGTAAATGTGTGACCGTCATAATTCATTATGTTTGGAAACATTACAGACAGTGAAGTTAATTAAACAGTTTATAGAGAGTCTCCATGGATCTTGTTCCAATTAACTGAAGAAGTAATCGGTTTTGAAAGCTATTTTTAAAACCCCCGCCATAAAGAGGAATCCAACAGGCATCATTTCTGCATGTTTTTATTTGAAAGCTTCTCTGGAAACTTACTGGTGATCTTTAAGTTTAAAGTCGTTAGTTTACCGAGTTGCAGGCGATCATCACTTTCACTTCCCGTCTATTACCCCCAGAACTTTAATGACTTTGGGTGAGAACAACAAAAATCATAATCAGCTCATATATTCCAAACTCGCATATCTTAATGCACCTGCTGCTCCACCGTCTACCTGTCTTCCTTAATGTTTCTCTTTTTTCTTTCTTGAGTCTTAATCTCGAAATTCTCTTGAGGTTTGCCGGAGCATCTGCTTTTGACTGAATACTTCTCTCAGTGCTTTCAGGATGAGATCGCTTTTTTGTGGTTCTGCTGACGAGCCCACCTAAAAACACAAAACAGTTGGATTAGTCCTTTAGTTTTAAAAATACCAAACACAGACAGACAGACAGAGACAAGAGCTCCTCTTACATCTTTAAAACTGGCACTTCTTCTTAATCTTCCAGGTCCAGGAGCAGCAGGAGGCGTATCCTGACTGTCACCTGTTCCGGTTGTGTTATCTGTTGTCTGCTCAGCGTTTTGGGCTGAGGGGACTGGTGGTAGGGGTCCTTTCTGCAAAGCCAGGGAAATGGACGCCCCTGCAGATCTCGGTAAAGTCTGTGAAACTGTGCCTATCAAATGCACCAGAGAAGTCACTCAGGCTTATTCAATTGTTGATCTTTTTAAATAAAAAAAAGCTAGTAACAGAGAAAATGTGTTGTTTCTGTAAAACAAACAAACAACAAAAAATCCTTTCGAGAGAAACATACTTTTCTTCTTCAGCTCTTTTTGCACAGCTTTCAGTCCTCCAAATTGGTTAATGATGCAGTCGACAACTTCAGCAACGTCTTTGTTTTTAAGGTCTTCCTCGCTTAGTCTTGCCTCCATCAACAGCTTCTTCATATCAGGATCCAGACCTGAAAACTAACATCAGAAAATGGAGGGAAGTATAGAAATGTTACAGTATTTCTGCAGTGCTGTTACAGTTTTACTAACACATTATGTTCGCTACACACAAGCTGGCTCACCAAACTTGGAGAGGCTGGAACCGGTGGGAAGCAAACAGGCTCCTCATACAAATTATCCTCATTTTCTTCCCTACAAAACACAAGCAGGGTGTAAACTGCCTTTTCAAAGGATCTCTCAGTCTTCTCATTAAAATCCATTCGTTCTTACTTCAGATCAGGTGGGCTGCTTGTTGAGATGATCTTTTCTTCAGTCTTTGTCTTCCCAATCATGGCTGTCATCTTTTCTGCAAAAAGAAACACGTAGCAGGAGATTAACCAGGAATATCAGTCTCTAACAGTTTCTCTTTTAATATGCTTTGCTATGAAGAGGACCAAACGCATTTCATGTGAGACAGGAGGACAGACAGTTGATCTGCTCCTTGTTCTAACCTTGAACATCCTCCACTGCAGACTGAAACTCCTCGGCCTCGGACTCGTTTGCAAAGTTGAGCCCGACCTGGTGGGCCTGCAGGGAAGGAACAAATGATCTGATGGTGAATTAGAAAATTTTCTCATTCTTTTCTTTTCTTTTCTTTTTTCTTTTTTTTTTCAAATTAGAGCTATCAACTTTAATGTATCATACATGGATTTTTATAGACCGACACCAGTGGGACATAATGTTTTTCTGTTTTATTACTAAAAGTGTGGAAAGTTTGGAGTGCGGACGCCTTTAATGTGATCCCAATAAAAAAAATCTAGCGCAACAAATGTCTATTAGAGTGGTCATCTAATAAGTAAGCACCCTTGATACTTAATCTAAGAATAAACTTTTTTGTTTTTCTTTAAAAGCCCCAGAGGTTTTTTAGAGAACATTAGCGGACAAACGGCATCACAGAGACCAATAAACAAAACAGACTGGTCAGGGGTAAAGTTGTGGAAAAGTTTAAAGAAGCGATAGGTTGAGGAAAAGCGTAGGAGTGGGAAAAAGGAAAGCGGTTGTTGAAAGAAACACATAAAAAGTTCTGTTCAAATTTAGCAAACGCCATGTAGGTGATACAACAAATATGTAGAATATGCTCTGATCAGATGAGATTAAGTTTAACTTTTATCCCAACATGCTCAACACCATGTGTGGAGGAAAACTAACACTGCCCACAACCCCAAACATCGCATTACCACTGACCTACGGTGGTGGCAGCATCATGCTTTGCCGATGCTCTTCTTTATGGGAAAATGATGGAAGCTACAATTGATTAGCTAACATCAAATCATGATAATGTATTTGAATGGCATAGTCAAAGTCTAAAGTGACAAACCTGTGACAATATCTGAAATTGTGACGTGTACAGACATTCTCCGTCCAATTTGAGGTTAGACTTAAAAATTGGACTCAAAATTCAGTCTCCAAAAGCTCAAAACTGTGATTTAAAATAAAAAAAAATGGCTCCATGAATTATTAACCAAGGAGTGGGGATTAAACACCCAAACATAAGTTAAAATTTAAGGCAGGAATGTGACAAAAATGTGAAGAAGTTTAAATGGTATGAGTGCTTTTGCAAAACACTGCATGGGACACGCGAACACACTGACAGGCTATTCAAACAAGATGACTTACTTCTCCAGGGAAAGTATGGAAGTATGCTCGACTTGCAGCGTATTTGAAAGGAATGTACAATTCCTGCTCCCACAGTAACTTGGCACGCTGTAGGAAAGGGAGGGACAAAGCAAAAAGAAGAAGTACAAGTGTTCGTAAACTGTGTGTTGTACGTGCAGCAGAGCAGATGCACCAGTTTAAATAGGACTCATTGTTTGTAGAGGAAACTGCAGATTAGAGGAAGCTGACCCATACGTGCAGCTCTGCCTGAACCACAGAAAACAAACAAAAATGGCTGCCATTTTACAGAGGAGGGAAGGGGGGGGACCTGTATGTTTTTGCATGTGTGAGTAGGAGGAGCAACAAGCTCTGTCTTGTTCTTCTCACCTGAACGCAGTAGAGACGCAGGAAGAAGGACTGCAGAGACGTGTCCTCGACGAGGCAGACCACACCGCAGTCCACACGATGCCAGCTCCGCCTCTCACCCTCAGAATCACTGGCCTGGAGTATCTGGGCTACCGTAGTTTTGACCAACTAGGATACATTTTTTAAGTTACTCCAGGCAAACATATATTACATATGATGTATTTGACTGTTGTGCCAATATTTAAGCATCTCCAGTAAAGATGTGCAAAAAGCAAAGAAAACAATGATTACTTTGCATTGCAGCTGCATAAACTCTCTCTCTCTCTCTCTCCTTTTTTTAACCTCCTTTATCATGATGCTCACTGTGTTTATTGACAAAACAAACATGGGTCCATGTCTAAACTGCCACAGTTTGAGTTGTTTAAACCTTTTGTAATTACTGGTTCGTCTGTAAATATGGTCAAGTTTAGGTGTGCAATCATTTTCTTTCAACTATTTCATGAATTATGTAGACCATTGATCACCTTACCTGAATGATATGTTCTCTTGTATTTCCGATTTGAAGAGTGGCTATAGAAAATATCCCTCTTCACTGGGTCACTATGTTTTACATTTATCACATTTTAAAATACCTTCATTATATTTTGTTTGTAGGTGTGGCCAATGCTGGAACTGGTGACTTTATGAAAATATGTGACTTTATGGGCTTCAAATCTACATTTGTGCACAAATAGTCAGTCGGACTCATGCAATTTTGTTAAAGGGAGAGTCCTAGATTGAGTTTATGCATACACATTTAATCCATGCTGTGAAAAACAAAACTAGGAAAAAATTGGAAACGTTTTCATAACAAATCCCATGAGTCATAAAACCATTATATAAGATAACTATATGTCAGTCAGTCTATCAGTCTGCAAATAATCTCCCCAAAGTCTGTTTTACTAACTGCTGCTAATTTGCTTTCATTGTTTTTTCCTAGATAGTTCAGTGTTTTTGATTTTCATTCATGGTAGTCGTTCAGAAAAACCTCTCTGAACGACTTTCTGGTTCAGTTTTAGAGTTTCAGAGCAGACTGGTTTCCCTTCAGAGAACCAATGACGTCTTGGTACTGATCCAGAATCATCCATTTCAATAGTATCATAGCTTATTGCTTTCCTTATTGAAAGTAAAGTCTAATGAAACTTGTATTTTTTTAATAAAACAAACATCATTATTTTACAGAGGAGGGATTTAATGATTTTTAAGTGGACACTGGACACATGCAGCATGTTTTAAATATGGTTTGCTTTAATAATTACCACCAAGAAATTGTGAATTTATTTCACTGATTTCATAAGACCATAAAAGTTGGTACCCAACATTATATAAGGTAATGTGAGGGATCAAAATCCAATTAGAGGCAAAGATGTTTTTATTTCTAGCTGTGGAGAAAACAAAAAGGATTAAATAATTTGTCTCGAAGTTGATCTTAGTTTCAGTGGCTTTGGTCATCCTATCGGTGTCGCCAACAAAAGTGGGTGGCCAGACGGGGGCCGCTGGACGACCGGACAAACATCGGCTACCAGGAAAACCTAATCCATTCACCCTGCAGACCTCCTGATGGAAGCAGCTGATAACATAGAAACTGTCCTTGCTACAGGAATCATACTTTTTATAGGAGCAAAAATCAACCACATAAATAAAGTTTTTGTTCTGTGTTAAACGTTTCAGCCATATTTGGCTAAGTTGGTTCTGTAAAGTCGCTATAAACTGGACTGACCTTGCAGTGCGGTTCCAGCAGACGAACGAGGATGCCTTTCTCACGGATCGTCAGCAGGTCGCTCATTACATGAGACTGGAGGATGTGACTGAGCGCCATGGTCTCCTGCTCAGCTCAGCTGCCTCCAGCTTCTTCTCGAGTCCTTTCTAAATGCGTCCATTGAGTCCTTTCTGATCTTCATACCTGCTCTGGATGTCTTCAGTTCCCGTGAAACGAGCATTTATGCAAATTTATGGACAGTGTGTGAACAGAGCACCTTTTTGAATAGGCAAATCTGTTTATGTGCAGTTGTCGCCATAGAGCCACCAGGAAAGAGTTCAGCCTGTTCACATATGTCCTCATAGAGCTGCAATCATTACTGATTTAGTCCAAGCAAATGTTTGAAACTGGTGTTGCATTTCCACTTGGGTATCCAAATCTGAACCACAACTGTACTTTAAAAACTGTTAAATTACAAGAATTACATTCGGATGAAGTTTATTTATATATTCTTTTTGCAGGGCTTTAATTCACATTTGGATCAAAACATTTGTTTGTCCTACTGGAACCTAATTGTTTTCAGCCTCTAACAAGTTTTCTTTGAGTATTGGCACTTATTTAACCCCATCCACCTTCCCATTGAGTCTACCCAGCTTCTTTTGTCCCTGTTGAAAAACAACATTCCCACAGCATAATGCTGCCACCATCTTATTTACAGCTTCATCTTTTTCGTTATTTTGACCATTTCTCATTTTCTGCAAATAAATACTAAATTTTAGATTTGAAGTTCAGAGACATGTTCTCAGTAGTTCAGAATCAAACAACAATGTTCATTTTACTCAAACATACCTAAAATAAGTAAAATCAGAGAAACTGATAATTTTGCAGTGATCTCTTATTTTTTCCAGTTGTCAACCATTATATTTCATAAATGCCATTTATCTTTTTTAATTTTATTTTACTTTCATTTTCACATTTCTTTTGGCTTCTGTTAGGGAGTAAATAACTTGATGTGTGTGAATTTATTCCAAAATTCAGAAAAATGTGTTAAACAAAATTTATTTTTCAGAGCTAAAATTGTTCAAATACAAATGTGATTTTTTTTTTCTATTAATGAGTAATGAAACACAAACAATAAAGACACAAAGTAAATGATATGTGGAGGGAGTATTGCATACAGCTTGGTTTTATACTAGTTTTGTCCAGAAATCGTTTTTCCATGCTCTTCATTAAAGGCCACCTCTATCTGACCGATGCACCCCACGCCTCCGTCCCTGCTGCCCCTGTCTGCGCCCTCTGCATGGCCTGTAGCGCCACCTGCTGGCCTGTTGCGTCTCTTGTTTAGCAGAGGGTTGTTGGACGTGTCCAAGTCCTTAATCTTCACCTGGTCGTAGTCCACACGCATGGTGGCCAGAGCGCTGGTCATTCCCTCCTGCAGGAACAGGCTGAGATATAAATGTGATCTGGTTCGTGTCTGCCACCTAGTGGCAACTTTCTAAAAATACACACACACACACACAAAACTCCATGCAGCTGGACCGAGCATCACCTTCACGTCGTCCCACAGCTCCATGTCTTCTGTCAAAACCCGAGACGTGTGCAGAGGTGTTTGTGGGACCGCCATCGACTGCTGTTGGGTCAGAGCATCAGCATCACACACAGAACAGACTGCTGTTATGATTTAGAGACAGAGAGAAAGCAAAGTCTGAACGTACACTGATCCAGGGATGGTTCATGAACTGACCGATGGTCATCCTCTCACTGGGGTCCGTCTTCAGCAGCTGAACAATCAGCTGTTTGGCTGCAGGTACAGAAGCAAACAGCTCTTATTTTAATGTGCTTTTTTGAAAATGCATTAAGATGCTACAATTCACTGAATTCAAGCAAGATATCTGTTGCTTCCAAAACCAGAGAAAGCATTATGTTCCCTAAACATGCAGCCTGTTTTGAGAGCTTCTGTTCTGTGCAAAAAATTGTAATCTTTACTAAATATTTTTCATATGGTGCTGCTAATGAACTTTTAACTTCCCAACTCCTTCAGTTTAGTCAACTAAATGTTATATTTGATCTTGTGCCTTGTATTATTACCATTCTGTCACAAAGACATTCTTATTCCTTCTTAAATACTTTCTTTTCGACCAAACACTGTTTAATCTGTTACGCTTAGCATCTGATACTGATGTGGTAGTAGACAGAAAATAAAGAAAAATAAAGAAAATTTTAAGGAAAGACTCAGCAAGTCTTGATCCACTAAAAAACTGAACTTTGAGGCTTTTTGCAGGCTAAATACCTCTTCTTGATTTAAGTGCATAAAATCTAAAATAAACGGTTTAATAATTATGACTGTGTTGTGTTAATTCAGGACGTTCTTGTGATTCAAATAAACAAAATATATGTTATTTACTCATTTAATTTGTGTGATGTAGAAAACGGTAAAAAATACTGACCTTCCTCAGAAACGTCGACCCACTCAGGGTTGGGAAACTCATACCGGCCCAGTCTGATCCTCTGTTTCATACCTGGAGAGATGGCCTGGCCTGTGTTGGAGTAGAACGGGGGAAATCCACAGAGTCTGCAAAACAAACAAACAAAACAAATCAACAGATGAGAGGACAAAAGATAAGGAAAAAATAGAAACAAATAATAAACAAAAGAGAAAAAAAGTCAGAAAAAAGACAGTAAATTAAAATTAAGAAGAAAATACTAGAGAGAACAGGAAATAAGAAAAAAATAAACAATGAAATGGAAAAGAGAAAAAAGTAAGAGACAAATTTTGAAAAATTAAAATAAAACAGAGAAAAACATTTTTCCTTGTTTAAGCAGCTGAATAGCAGATCTAGGTGATAAACAAAGCTGAATGAGGTCGAGACATACACGATACTCACAGGATGTACATGATGACCCCCAGTGACCACATGTCACATGACTTGTCGTATTTCTCCGGCCCGAGTACTTCAGGCGCTGCGTGGAAGAAACAAAACAAATCAGTAACGAGCAAAGAAAGATGCTCCATGAAAAGTTGACATCAATCAGTCATATAACGGCTGACAGTAGCTTCAAGTGGTGGTTAAAGTTCTCACCAACATAATACGGGGTGTAACACGGGGTTTGGAGGGAATTGTGCATTTTAGTCTCCTTTGCGAAGCCAAAGTCGGTCAGTTTTAACGTAGCGTTGCTGTCCTTTGTCGTGTAGAGCAGGTTCTCAGGCTGCAACAGTAAAAAAAGAAAAGTGAAATATGAATCCTCCTTTATGCTCTACTAAGGCTGGACAATAAATCGAGAACAATACACATGACGTTCAATATCAATAGATTATACGTCTGATCAATAATTTCACTGAACTCCGATCCAAAGCCGCACAGCATTCTGGGTGATGTAGGCAGAGGAAAAAGCTTTATCCGCTCAACCTCTCGCAGCCAGCTAAGCTAGGTGGGTGGCATCAACGAACTCACTCACTCTTTGGTTACCTAGCAACAATCTGCTGAGTAACACGCACTGCAGCAGTTTAAGGTTTTGCAAACATGCCTCATAACTGCTTAAAAAAAAATTAAAAGCAATGACATGGAGTGAAAACTGTAAGACAGGAAAGATCACATCACTAGCTTGGCCGTATTTCATATATTTAAAACAAAAAGGTAATTGATAATTATTGATATCGACTGATATGAAATCCTTATATCATGATTTTTCAGCCACGTCGTCCAGCAGTGTTACCTTCACGTCTCTGTGAGCGATGTCCACATGGTGGAGGTACTCTATGGCCGTGCCGATGTCGTGCATGATCTCCGACACCTCTGAGGGGACAAGTTCAACGTAAACGCCGAGGCGAACCTGACGAGACGCGAATCAGGCGGCTGAACAGAAGAGCTGACCCACCTCTCTCAGTGAAGGCCTGGTCCCCTCTGACCTGGATGCGGCTGAACAGCTCCCCTCCCTCCATGCTGAGACAAGGTGGACAAAAGAGATGAGAACTGGGACAGAGTGGACGCTCTTGGCAAACGCTTACAGGACGGTTCTCCACAGCACATCGGAACAAAGCAAACCATTGTGCCTGGTCATTTAGTGTTTAGAGGAGGCGACTCTTCAGAGCAAAACCAAACTCAGTGCAGGTCATAACACATAACGATTCATGTAAAAAGCCAGAAATGCACTGCAAAAACATAAAAAGTAATTTTGGCCATTTTTCCAGTGCAAATATGATAGACAAAACTAACTTACAAGTAACTTTTCAGCAAAATCAAAGAGATTGTTTTACGTCAATAATATTGATTAAAAGTTACTAGTACCACTAGTAATTTTAGTGGTACTAGTGGTACTACCTGTCTTGCTGTAGGTAAAAATGTCTTACCTACAGCAAGACATTTTTTCATGTCTTCAGTGAAAACATCTGCCAATGTAACTAGTACTTTTTTTTATCCACATTAAAAAGTTTTACCTGATTTTGACAATGAATCTGGAAATGTCCCTAAAGTATATTCAAATAAAGCTGGGGTAATTTGGAAATAACTTGTAAAATATTACATTTTACCCTGCAAAAACACAAAATCTTTCCAAGTATTTTTATTCTAGTTTTTTGTGCAAATATCTCAGTACACTTGAAATAAGACAAAACCATCATACAAGTAACTTTTCAGTAAGAAACAGGAGCTTGTGTTAAGGCAATAATTCCTTAAAGGTGGCTGCAAATCTGCAGAGCAGTCTAGTTTTGCTACTTAGAGACTGACTGACGCCTCCTACAGTTAATCATTTTAATTTCCCTAATTAAAACCCATTGGTTTTCAGTCACTTTTAATATTAGCTGAACATCTGACTTAAATTACTTTTCATTAAAAAAAAAAATCTCATTTAAACGTACTTATATTACATTTATAACTTTATAATAGTATAAAGTTATTTTATAAAGGTATTGACTTTGTAACATGATGTAAATCTCAAAAGAGTTGATTTTCCATAACTCCACTCCTTTAAAGACAGAAAGAAAAAATAGGGAATTACTTTAATTTAATACATTTTTGAAAATTAACAGTTTTCACCGAGTTTAGAGCAACTTCTGTGCAAAAAAAACAAACAAAAAAAAACAAACAAAGAAATGTTCTGACTACCAGTATTGATGCTGACGTATTTTCTGGCTCATCACTTTAGTGCAACAAAGGTAGTGACGTCAGAAGTCTGCAACCATTACACTGAATTAAAATATGGTACAGCTAAAGTTTTGGAGTGACTTTGCAAACAGTAGGTTACAGAGTAAACCTCACAAACTTGGCAGCACCTCAGAAGGTTTTAAGCTACAGAGGAGGAGAGATTTGGGCGAGTCTGTCAACATCAGAGGATGTGTTTCACATAAATATCAGCACTAATCGAAACGCAGACCAAAAACAGTCCAGGGGAGATTAAGGGTTCAGGGTAAACAAGGATTCAGAGGATAAACGTGCAGGACAGCAACACTTTCCTTAAACTCAAACTGGGCCAAACCAGAACAAGCAGGCTTGATTTCTAAACAACTTTAAAAACAGCAGACACTGACAAAAGAGCTGATAATTGTGAATAAAATAATTAAAAAGAAACAGAATGAAATATTTAAAAGTTTACAGTAAAGTATGAGCAAAAGTAAAAAAAATAAAAGGAACACGTGTTATAGACACGAAAAATCACATTAAAATAAAAACTTCTGGCTCACAGGTGATAGAAAGGCGGAAAAATAAATATTGATCTAAGTCAGAGACCAACTTGCTGTTTTTAACTTGAGAGCAAATGTAAAAATAAAAAAAGGGGGGGGGGGGATGCATTTTTCCGTGGCCATGTTTTATTGAAAATAGCTTAAATTTAGTTGTGGGAGATGAGACACAGGTTTTGTGGAAATGTCTTACCTCTAAGCTTTTTAAGAGAGGAAAAAGTGGAGCACACCAGAACAGGTTCTTCTTTTACACAACTACCAAAAAGCCGTAAACAAATAAAAAGCAAGCAGTGTTGATTACACCTCGATGAATCATCTGGCATTTTTCTCCCTGACTTGCATTTATGAGCTTTTTGTTGTTTAACTTGATTTGCTTAACTTGTTGCCTGAAACAAAGACGGTGACTCTGGCTGCAGAGTCCCAAAAACACCCATTTATGGTTAGTTTTCTGCATTTTGATGTAACCATTGTTTAGGGGCCAATTTTAATGAAACCCCAGTTTTTAGCTGTGGAGTTTAAGAAGATTAGGAGACTTTTTGTAGTCGCAGGTAGTTATTATCTGTTTGGCAGCGCGTGGTTAAAGCTGTCTGTGTCTGAATTTGTTCGATTGTTGGTGACACTCACCACTCCATCACAATGAGCAGACATTTCTTCCCCTGGTGCATGTTCTCGTACAGGCTGAGGATTCGCACGATGTGGGGGCCTCCCGACACTCGCCAGTGAAGCTCAACCTCGCGTCTGGCTTTAGGAGTGTCGTAGAGAATCTGACGAAACACCAAAAACACATTTCTTATGTTCACGCAAGACCAGAGTCTCAAATTGGCGCTGAAACTGAAACTTTGAGGCTGCTATTCGGTAACATGATTCATTTATGACGTCCCCCCGCGCGCTCTCTGGATGGATCCACGCTTCAGTCCTCGAGAAAATCACAAGTGCAATCTGAATCCTGGAGGAGCAATGGATGTGAGAAAACATTCAGCTTCCGCGAGGGGGGGGGAGTCGGTCTCTGCATCAGCCTGCCAACACATAACAAGCAGCGCAGGGGAAGTTTATCCCTGCCAGCAGACCAAGAGCTGAAAGTGTTTCCTGTTGTGAAGTGTTGCCTTAAATTAGGTGCAAGAGCCGTCTGAGTAATAATGGTGTGTTTATAGGTATTCAGAAAAGTAGCTGTCGGCGTTTCAGTGACTGTTATGTCTGACAGCTGAAAGCGTACAGCTGGAATAAATAATGTGACGCAACAGAAGATTTGAACAGGTCGTGTACAGCGAGTGGCAACGTTTGTCAGGAGAAAAGCTGAAGGCCAACGCAAGCAGGAACATTATTCACAGAAAAGGCCTCAGTGAAGAAAGAGGCACTTAAAAGCTTTTTTTTTCTAAATATAGAAAAAAATGTAACACATCTTGTTTGATATTCCACAAACATAACAAGAAGAAACATTTAATTTCAGTTTGTTTGAATGAATAACGGCATTTTAAAGCGGTTTGTTAGTGTTGGAGAAAGACGTAGCTCTCACTTTACTGCTAGTTTATTCTAAGGAAGAAAAAAAACACAATTTGAAGGGAGAAAAGTTTATTAAAAAACAACAACAACAAAAATAATCGAATAAAGGAAATTTCAAAAGTTTTAAATGTTTGACTATAATTAATTTTTCAATTCTGTTGAAAATGATCTTCCTCTGACAATATTTCACCTGCAACATCTGACAACCACTGAATGGGAATGAAAACTCAGTGTGCTAATTTCAAACCCAAACCTCTTTTAGTTCAGTCCAGGCCAAAGCCAGAAAATAAATAAATAAATAAATAAATAAATAAATAAAAATCACACTAATTAGGTGTTGTTTTTTTTCTTTTTTTTTCTTTAACCAGATGTTTTGAAGAGTGTGCTACTCATAAATGAGTCCTGACCAGGAATGCAGGGGCTGCCAGGATTTCACCATACCTGCTTAGTCATAGCTTCAGACTTTCCAAAAGAAAAACTCTCGGAAGAAGTCACTTGAAGCCGCTCTTCCTGTTTATTGTTTAGAAAGCTTCGCTGCAACGCGCTGCTTGTTGATTAAATCTGAGCTCACTGCTGAACACTCACTGTGGAGTGGATGAGAGGAAAATTACTACTTTTGTTAAATGCCAGAGTCATACAGACTATTATGCAATATCATTACAGAGCATATCATTGTCCAGGCAGCGAAAAAAAAGAGAGGAAAAAACACATCAATGTCTGGGCAATATATTAGATTACTGCTTAAAAATTATTTATGTAATAATTATATTTTAATTACAAGAAAGTTAACTAATGTAAGCTAATGTAGGATTTTAAAGCAGAAACAAAAATTGAGGGGAAATTAATTATTGATGGTTTTTAAGACATTAAATGAAAGGAAATACAAACCTTCAGGGCGCATTTCTCCCCGGTTTTCTTACAGTAACACTCCAGCACTTTGCCATTGATTCCCAGACCAAGAACCTGAGACGTGATCTTATAGTCATCAGTCACCGCGTTTCTCTTGAACTCCGCTTTAGGGTAAGCAGGTGGCAGGAGCCCCACCGGGCAGCTGCTGCTGGTGCCCACGCTGGAGGAGCCGCTGCTGCGGAGCGCCGTCCCGTGTTGCGCAGGGCTCGAAGTCCCCTCCTGCTCCTCCTCCTCAATATGAAGCATTTTCACTTAAAACCGAACCGACTGAAGCTCACTGCCGTCTCCAACAGGAGCAATCCAGCGGCATTGTGATCCAACAAGAGGACTTTGGTATTTCCAGACTGTTTAGACTGCAAAGGCAAAAAAAAGAAAAAAAAAAGAAAGAAAAAAGAACAAGAAAAAAAAGAGGCAAATCTGAAAATAGGGCAAAAGAGTTTCTCAGAAAAGGGCGGAGGTTTAAGCGGAACCGTTATGTTCGCAAAAAGTAAAGACAAGGCAACTTAAAACTTCATTTGAAACATTAAAAATGAGCATAAATAGTAATAAGAAAATCAGTTCCACCCCCCTATGCGGTCCTCATTACAGATCTCTGCCGCTTTCTGAGGGAACATCAACCTCTGTAACCCTTTACGTCAGCGCGGAAAGCTCAAGTTCAGTCACCATTCACAGATTTCTTAAAGGAACAGGCACGTAACGACGGACAACCAGCAGGGACGGAGAGAGAGCTGAGAACAATGCTGGTCATCGGCAGACCTCACGGCTGCTGAAACGGAAACTTGATCCCTGGAAAAAAATATCGCAGCCAGCGGGAAAACACTAACTTATGGCAGGCCGTTGTTGCATATATTCAAACCACAGTGCAAAGCAGAGGCGTTGTTAGGATCCTGAAGGATTGGGGGCCGTAGCGTAGCGTGGCTCAAAAATAGTAAGTCATGTTCTATTAAAATATTCTTTCCCATGTAGACTGTTTCTTTTTCTCTTTCTTTTTACCAAGCAATTGTTAGAAGCCTGTGAACATGGCTAAAATAGTATTTGATTTACGACTGATCAGAGAATGATTTAAAAACAAATACATTTTGGTGATATATTCAAAAATTTAGACTGATTTTGCTAATCTAGTCAGAAAACATGCTTTCAAATGCTCAGAAACCGTGCTCACCCCATGTCTCTTATAAATATGATCTTCTCTTTATCTGGCTTAAGTTCCTGTTTAGATCTAATCAAAGTGTTACTGTCCTCAGCTTAGGTTCCTCATTTTCCACTTTATTAACAAGATACATTAAAAAAAAATCTAACCATTGATTTTTTCAGGAGAAAATCTGAACTAGAAATATTTTTCCAAGACAAAAAAAAGTAGCCTTCCCAAAGAAAAATGAGGCCTTCAATGGAAGGAGATGAAAAAGTAATTTGCGTGTTTTAAGACTGTTTTTGTTATTAAATGCTCTTTGTGTTTTATTCATCTTCTCTGACAGAAGAACTTCTCACCATTTCTGTAAACAATGACAGAAACGTTTCAGACCATCTTCAAAGATCAATCTGGATGAATTCTGATCATGTGGAGGAAGGATCTCAACTTGAAGGAAAAGGAGAAAACGTTTTTCTCCTCCACCAGGCTCGGCCGCAAACCTCTGACTGATTAAAAAAAAAAAAAAAAAACCTCATAATAACTTCATGATGACAAATCTGAGACACTTTGAGAGTAATCACCTGTTGGCTTTCTGTGTAGAGCTTTTGTGAAATTATAAACCTGCTTAATTTAACATTAACAGTGACAAGTTTATGGAGGGGAGTTATTGTACAGAAATAAAATATATTTTATTATTCCAAAGATGTCTGAGGGTCTTATTGGACGCTTTTAATGTAGTTTAAGGTGATCTGGACATAAATTAAAAAATAAAAAACATCCAGGTCCCTTTGCTGCTTTTAAAACATTTTAGTTATTGCTCTGAGTAATATGCAACCTTAGTCAAATAAACTCTTTTCTTGCTGGCTCGTAAAAATCAGCACACATCTAACTCCCTTTAATTACATGTTTTATTGTTGTTCCCTTTGTGAACACTGAGTTGCAGCGAAGGAACTCTGTGTAACGGCACTGAAACAGGAAGTTACACGTTGTTAATTAAGGGATCCCAGACTCTTAAAAAAACAACCCTAAATGACACTTTGCATAAACGCTTCAGCTTCATTTGTCTTACCATGTGCCAGTGACTGTAAAGTTGTTTTGTTAGTCCCTCCACCCAATAAACTGAAGTGAAAGGCAGGATTTTTATAGGTTTTTTGGTCTTCAAAAGATATGTGCGAGGACTGTGTAAGACGCAGATTTGCAAAATTCAGTTCTTTCTAGTCAAGGCTGATATTTTAGACCAACCTTTCAGGTGTTTGAACTTTTGCAGACAGAGAATGTTATTTATATATTTAATTATTAGGTATTATGCCCTAGATATTCAAACTAGACCCCAACCAAAAAACAACAAAAAAAAACAACAAAAAAAAAACAAAGAATTCCAAGAAGACAATCACATTTTATTTATTTGTATAAATGTTAATATCTGTATTTGCAATTGCTCCTGTTTTAAGTTAATATGACATTTAATGTAGAGAGGCTTAATGAATATTTAAATAATATCTTTGTCCTTGATTTTTATTCCCATTGTAAATATACTAATGCCTGAAACTACCTTCAAACAAGTCATACAGTAAATATTGCCCATCCTGAATGATAAATTATAAATATCTGAATCTGTTTTTCATGTCAAATGTCTAGCTGAAAATGTTTTACTGGGATTTTAGACATCTGGAATGAAAGTTTTCCCATTAAGAATGCAGTAGTAAATATCAGCAATTACTAATCCAGATAGGATAATGTATTTCAGATATATTGAGTTTAAAGTCATCTCAATAGAGAGGGAAAATGTGATCAAATTTATCCTTGAAAAGTAGTTTGAGAATCTAGTTCAGTTATTTTATGATAATTTAGCTTTCCATACAAATTATTGTTGGAGATGTCTGAGTTAAAGACAAGCATGAACATTTTTAACCTTTGCTTTCTCATTTTCATCCTGTTGAGACATGAGTATCAGGTGTTGCTCTGCGTAACTGTGTCTTCTATGTCTCTATTTGGTTTCCTGCCAAAATACTTTTTCCAAAAAAAAAAAAAAAAAAAAAAAGCCAATACTTTCTTGCTAACTCATAAACTATTGATTGGTATAAGGCGTTTTTTACTTAGGAGAAAAACATCTTGTTTTATTCACGATTCACCACAAGTAAATGAGATTTAGATTACAACACTATGAGACACAAACAGCCATTTAAATCTTCAATATTAAAACAAATATTTTATTTATTAATTTGCAGCACAAAAAATAGATAAAAGTGATCAAACTTGGTAAAAGTATTCAATTGCATTGAACTTTTCCTCTTTATAATGGCCTTTCCTAAAAGCTGTCCAGTTTATTTTGTGGGTGATATCATCTCTCCATCCCATTGATATATATTAGTATCAATATGTATTATTAGTGATATGTATCGATGGTCCATCCATCGAAAGTTGGAAACAGTGTGCGTCTCAACGTCATTCTTTAAAACAGACATTATTACAACACATTTTCAGATCATGACATCAACACTGTGGGTGATTCTTCTAAATCTGTATAACTCATACTGCTGAATAAGGCCTCATTTTGATAAATACACTGAAGTAAATGCAGCTGCTGGCTTCCTCTGCTCTCTGTGTCTAATTAGGTTAAATCGTCACCGGTTATCCCTGCAGGGCTCGGTCCAGCACATGCTCGTCCTGCACTGGAAACGGCATGGTGACGCGGAGCTGGCTGTTCTCCTCCATGGTGCGCTGGATCGTCTCGTAGGCGTTTGTGTTTCCAGACCAGCAGCGACGAGCCACCTGCAACAAGCAGAACCACACAGGAATGCAGAAGACCAGAGCGACGGCTCCACGCCGATGCATCGAGCTGCTGCTCCGCCTGCAGCCTCACCCCGTTGGAAACGTCCCAGTTGAGCATCGACCTGGCGCGCTTCGCCGCCTCGTCGGAGCCGTCCAGCAGCAAGCCGAATCCTCCGTTTATTACCTCTCCCCTGACGGTGGGAGACAGACATGAGGACACAGTGATTCGCGTCGACACAGCCAGATTACTGTTTACTGCCCTCACCAGCCAACACCGCCGCCATTGTGCAGAGCGACCCAAGTGGCACCTCTGAAGGCATCGCCAACAAAGTTCTGGACGGCCATATCTGAGGGAAGGAAGCACCGAAAAATCTAAAATGTCTCTTTTATTCTTTTATGTCACATCTACAGCTGGAAAATTATAGACAATCATACAAAACTGTTATGATTTTAAAAGTGTTTTCCAAGTAAAAAAAAAAGAAAAGGAAGAAAGATAAACAGCTTTTCGAAGCAACTGAGGTTTATTTTGAGTGCATAATTACCGTATTTCACTTTGCACCCAGAAATGAAGTGATTAAATAAAAGCCAAAAAAATTATTGGGTGAAAATTGTTAGTCACTCCTGATCTTATTAGTAATACTCTGGTTTCCTGGAGGAAGAGCTTCTGTGTTTTGGGTCTTTGGCATGTTGGAAGAAAAACAAAACCCAAATCAGGTTTTGCTGCAAACTACCTCGGGGCTTCTTTCAAAATCGTCACAGTTTCTTCTACACAGGATGAAACTGTGGTGATAAATAAACCTGGCATATTTACTGATTAACATAACCAAGGTTATGTTAATGTTTGACAGCTGAAAACCTGAAATAGTTTCAAAAAGTAAATTCACGAATGATCAGCTTTGTAGACCTGAAGTTGTAACTACCTGCACATTACTGACAAACTATTTAACTATTTACTTTTACAAAGTCAATAATTACAACATATTAATTGCACTTATTCACATTTTTTTCATGTCATAGCCTCTAAAGTCATTTAATTATACTGGGATTTCATGTCATAGACCAACATAAAGTAGCACATTGCTTTGTGGTGAAAGGGAAACATTGCATGATTTTCCAGGGGTGTGAATACTTCTGCAAGGTGCTGAAGGGTCAGAAAGAACAAGCAGCAAAAATCACAAATTTCCACCTCAAAACAGATTCATCATCTTAGCTGTGCGCAAAACACGCACCTGCACAGAACGCAGAGCCGTCGTACACGTTGGAGGTCTCTCTGAAGGGGCTGTCGGTGCCGCTGACATCGTGGTGGTCTCTGCTGATGACCACCGGAGCCTGAAGGAGCAGAACAGAAAACCACAACACTAAGATTCACGTGTCAGTTCCCTATTATTAAGACTGCAGTTGAGTTCATCTTCCTACTGAGACTCTTCCGTCAGCAACAGCCTGGTTTATGGCTAAAGCAATGCACACTCTTCCTTTCTGGTCCGAGTACAAAATCCTAGCTTGAGATCCAACAACCTAAGCAAGAAACAACACAAGTTAAAAACTAACAATTTTGTTTTTGTCTCCATGTAATTCTCTACTTGGAGATCTTCTTTGGCTGACCATTTTGTGCTTCCCGGCCTCTCTGATCCAGCGGATGTTGTCTCTGTACTGCTGCCTTACACGTTCCGACACGTTGGCAGCGATTTCCTCCAGCACCTTAGCGGCGATGTCGTCGGTTACGGCCAGGTCTTGTGGATCGCCAGACGTGCAAACCCAGCGAAACGGCCCGAAGCCCAAAGAGAAAATGTCCCTGCAGCAAGAATCTATTATTTTATTATCTGGCCAACATAAAATAAAGTTGATGCTGCTTAGCTGCACTAACTGGACCAACATATCATTGGATATATACTCACCCCATAATATGTTGGACATAAGACGGATACCGGAACTCGGTTGCTCCTCCACCAACTTTGCTGACCTCCGCACCTATTAAAGCCAAAAACATGTTCCTGTTTGCTGCTCAAATCTTCCCTGAATCTGATACTCTTTGTATCATGTTTTATAAATAACTCACCTGCTCTTTGGGCCTCCAGCAGGAATGCATTGCCGTAATCCCAGAAGAACATACCCGCATCCGACAACTTGTTGATGGCCTTTATGTGTCTTCTGAGGCTGTAATTGCATTGGTTGCATGGTAGTAAAAACAATATCAGCCACGAAATGCTGCACACGGTTCAGCTCTGAGATTAATTGAACTGAACCTCTCTTGGACGACGCTCTGGAAGCATCCGGGGTCTGTGGACATGAGCTGGTTGGCCTGGCGGAAGCTGAGTGGGACGGGGTAGTAGCCCCCGTTGTAGGGGTTGTGCAGCGACGTCTGGTCTGAACCCAGATCCACCAGGAGCTCCCCCGTCCTCTCAAACTCCAGCAGCAGCCGCTCCCTGTTTACAAACAGAAAAGTTGGACCAATTTCAGCATCAATTGAGCTAAAGTGTTTTATTTTTAACACAGGCCCTGACTGTGTCCAGTGAAAGTTTTCACAGCTCACTCACCACAAGTCTACGACATTCCCATGGTATCCCAAACTGAGGGGCGTCTTGGAGGTCCTGGCTTCTCTGAGAGACAACAACAGAGAGATATTAAAGATGAAACTCATCAGTTTTCAAAATGCATATCCTTCAAACTTGATTGCAGTTGGATTTGCAAGATATATTTACTTTTAGTTTTATTTTCAGTGCATATCTAAAGATGTATAAACACTATTGTTTTATTTCCTAGACATCCTTTTTAACTGCATGACTTGAATCAGCACATTTGTGTCCTGTCACAAACATCTCACAGTGTTTAATGTGTTTCTGGCCCATTGCTCCTGACAGAACTGGCACAGCTAACTCAGATTTGTGGGTTGTGTTGCTCATAAATGTCTCTTCATCATTTTTGCTGTCCTTAAGAAATCTGATACAAGCAAAATCCACACAGAAAGACCCGGACTAGGATTTAAACTCAAGACCTTCTTGCTGCGAGGCAACAGAGCTAACAGCCACCGTTATAATACATAACATTTTAAACATCCAACAAAGATATTATTTGCAGGGAATGAATTATGACGATGTGTTCTTCTGTGTTACCGGATGCGTTTGATGCATTGCTCCAAGCTGCTGGTCACCTCCATGACCCAACCCTGCTCATGTCTCTTCCTCAGCGGCGCTTCGTCCACCTACACAGGAACGACAAACGTTTTTACTTATTCTGGCTCTCAAAAGTGACTTTCAGTGAGACACAGGAACGACTGGAAACCAACCGACCTCGGCAATCACTCCGACACAGCCTGCGATGACGGCCGCTTTGGCCTGGGCGCCGCTCATTCCGCCCAGGCCTGACGTCACGAAGACGCGGCCCCTCAAGTCGTCGGTGCCCAGGTACCTCCGACCTGCGTTTAGTACAGTCAGCTGCACAGAGAAAACATATTTAAAAAAAAATAACCTTCAGATCATTATGTATACGCTGCAACAATATGGTGCAGTTTGTCATGATGTGGATTAGATGTGGGGATCTGATTTTTTATTTTTATTTTTTTCAAACCATTGTGCCATGAACGATCCCTTGAGGTCCAATGTAGCAGTAACTGCCTGCTGTCATTTGGCCATACCTGTATGCAAACAACAGCAGGACACAACTTACACCACGTAGCTGTAACACAATATGAATACTGTGCCGGTCAGAAGTTTGTAAGCAATAATTTGCAAGAATGCCAAATTAACCTTTTCATACATAGAGGTCACTACAGTGGACAGCTGTCTAAAAGCCATTTTCTTATGCTTCTTGTGGATTTTTATGTTATAAACGCACACAGACCACTGAACTGAACACTAATGCATCATAAAATACACTATCAACTACTGGCCATCAGCTGCAAATGCAAGAAATAATTTGTGTTAAATCCAATATGGCCGACAGACAAAAAAACCCGTCTACCTGGCCCAGTTCCATTTCATTGTAGTTGGCTTGTTTAATTTACAGCACAAGAACCGAGACATTCAACTAAAGAATGAAGAGAAAGGAAAATATTTCTAAGCTAATTTAAACAAGCACCAAACTCAGTATTGCATTTAAGTATTTCGAGAAACGTGTCAGTAAGTTTTAAATGCGTCTTCTAGACAACTCCAGAACCAGAGAACAGGCTCCTGATCGGTGGGAAATGAAAATGTTCCCAAACACTCAGCGTGGAACAAGAACAGAGTAAAGTGCTCAGCTCTTTGCAAAGGGACAGTCCATGGCTGAACCACTCTGTGGTCCAAGGTAATATTTTGACTGCACACATTTTTTTTCTTTCCTGGAATCAACATTCACATCTGAGTCAGCGTTTTCCAGCAGGAAAAGGGCCTTATTTAAGAATGCCAGGATTTAACTTCACTCATAATAAGGGCAACACATGAGAGAGATGCATCTGGGTTTTGGAAATAGTCGAGAATGCAGTTTCCTTTGCTAGAAAAGGCTTCCCCTGATAAAACTTCAACCAGCCCTTCCCCAGCCCTTGAATAAGACTCTATGGTGACACCGTTGCTTGAGCTTTATCCAGTTTATGAAGATTTTCTTTTAATTCAACCATTTTTTTTATTAACTTTAGGATGATAGCTTAGGTGAAATACGTGAAACCTGCACACATTTAACAGGAACAAGATCCCAAAACACACGTCAAAGCTGGTTTTTGGATGGATGAAGCCAACAGACATTCATCTTTAGTGTGATCCTGTCCTCATGTCTTTCCACTGCAGTTTGTAGATTTTCTTTCAACCAAATCGACAGATTTAAATGAACATTTCTAAAAGCATAGAAAATGAATATCCAGCTAAAAATACACCAGAACCCTGTTGAAGAGAACAAGTTTGGAAAAGACTTACATTGACACGCCGAGAGCGAACATCCTCTCATATTGTTCTCTGGAGGAATAATTTGGAATAACCTGAGGAAATGAACAGGACAAACGCACAGAAACAAATGTGAGTTTATTGTTCGTGTCTGTTGTTAGCACATGGCGTGTGTTCTGCCGGTACCATGCCGTTAGTGATGATGGCCCGCGGAGAGGAAGGCAGGCTGGGGAACAAGCCCATGGGGTGACCGCTGTACATGACTAGAGTTTGCTCCTCAGTCATCTCACTCAGGTAGCGCATCACAAGGCGAAACTGAACACAGTTATTATTCAGCTGTTCAAGTTAGCATGTAGTAAGTATAAGAGAAAAATTATATTTTGGGTTTGCTCTGGACTCACCTGGGCCCAGTTACTGAACACCTGTCCATTCCCTCCATACGTGACGAGCTCCTGGGGAAACTGCAGGAGGAGGAAAGTTGGTTTCCTTCATTTCAGGGCTGCCCACGTCCGTCTACTATCCTGCAACCTTTAGAGGCGTCCCTGCTCCAACACCTGTCACATGACTGAACTTCCTCCTCTGGAGACGACTGTTAACCAACAGGTCATTTACTCAGTGGTATTGGAGAAGGTTTGCACCTAAACGTTGTTGGATAGTTGCTTTTGAGGCCTGAACTTGGACGCCCCTCTTCGTGATATTAAATTAGACATGGTTAGTCAAGCCGATTGCAAAACGCTCACCTGAGCAACAGCTGGGTCCAGGTTGTTCATGATCATTAGCATCATAGCTGCTGCTTGCCGTGTGCGGCAGGGATACTGATCTATAGGATAGGCTCTGCAGAAGAGACAGGCATTCATGTCATAGCAGCAGTGCAGGAAATTACCTTAAGTCTCAACAGTATCTTGACACAATGCTGGTTAGTATCTTTGATTTTTTTATTAGCATGAAGCATAAGTTGTTAAAAGACATTATTTCATTTCTGAAGATATGAATGAAAGCTGATGTAAAAAAAAGAAAAAAAAAACTTTTTCACATTTTGCCACATTACAGCTTCCTTTCTTTCATTACAATTTGTTGTGATTGACCAACAAAAAGCCATGAAAAATTGTGAAAATCAAAGAAAATTGACACATTCTTTCAAAATGTGTGTCTATTAAAATCTTAAATGTATGATAGCTATCAATTCTCAAATAGATTTTGATCGAAAAGGTGAATGTGTTTTCATCCAAACCATTCTGAAGCTCCGGTTGTTCGCTGATTGTCACTGGAAGATGAACCTTCAGCCCAGTCGGATGTCTTTTACTGCCTCTAACAAGTTTTCTTCTGGGATTACCTTGAAATTATCTCCATGTATTTCCGAAGAAAACTTCCTTGTCCCAGCAGAAGAAAATATCCCCAAAGTATAATGCAGCCACTACTATGTTTCATCTCAGGTTGACATGTGTTGTTCATGCAGGCCAAAAAAAGCCCATTTTGGTTCTTCCAAATTTTTTGCTTTATTCCATACTTGTGCAAAAATTATTGTTTTCTGATGTTTCTTTTTTTTACAGTAATTTTTTTCCTTGCTTAAAGTCCAGATTTCTAGAGTGCATGAGTAATAGTTGTCCGTTTAACAGTGTTTTCCACCCATGTGCCTCTGTAGCTTTGCCAGAGTCACCACAGAGTCTCTGTTGCTGCCTGAATAATCCTCTCTTTAGATGTCCTTCCATGTCAAATGTTCCATGTTATGATTATGAATTAAACAGTTCACTTTATAAAGCTCATATCTAAGGATATTGTTTTGTAACCTATTGTTTAACATTCTCTAGCAAACTTCAGAGCCTTTAGCATTGTAGCTGCTGCACTTGTGTTACGCCTCTGAGATTAAAATAAATACACAACGACTTCATTTACTGGTTGGGCAACTTCTAAATGAAAACCGCTGCATGTGATTCTATTTAGGGGTATCAGTGTAACTAGGGTGAACACGCCTTTCAGATGTCCATTTGCAAATAAAATGTGTATTTTTTCTTTCATTTCACAATTATGAAATAGACAATTGGTCTATCACATAAAATTCTGATGAAATACGTAGAACATAAGACAATTTGGAAATGTATGAAGAGTATAAATACTTTTGGAAAGCACAGTTACATAATGATTTAGCAATGGGTAGAACCTATCCGTGGTATTTGCATTACATTTGTTATAAAACCTAAATGTAGGACTTCAATTTTTTTCAACATATTTTATTTAAATTTAGATGATTATATGAAGTTCAGGGAATTTCAAGACATTTAATCCTGAGAAACTCTAATGTCTAACTTTGACCCCTGGAAATTCTTAACCGGGTTAACAGTGGGGGCCCCATACCTCATCCGCACCGCGGGGCAGAAGCGGTACATGTATATATGTCCGTACTGCCGGAGCTCCTGAGCAAATTCAGACGCGAGTGTTGCATGGTGGGACGGTGGGAAGTAGCGCAGAGCATTTCTCAGTGCCAGCTGTAGAAGGATAAAGACGATTTACTGTGAATTAGTGAAAGCAGAGCCTTGTCACACAAATCTGTCATTCCTTTTTTCTCAAGTTTTCATGTCAGAGGTAGATCATTCCCTGCTTCCCTCCTTTAATTATTGACTGAGGTGTTTTTTTTCTGGGTTTGGGCAATCATTTTGGGACCTCTGAAAATAATCAATTTCGAGGTTGAACCAACAGAGAGTGATGCAAGAAAACACAGAGTGCAGATGAGGCTCTGGCTACTGCTCTCAGCTCTATCACTTCCATGGTAAATGTGGATCTTTTAATAGTGTCATCATTCATACATTATTAACAGGCAGAGATGCATCTACATGTAGTTAGTTTTTATATTTTTAATGGGTGTTATGCAGGTTTCAGTTTACAGTGTGTATTTAAATGGTAATGGTAGTAAACATTACCATGAAATGCACGCAATAACAACTACAGCTAAAACGTCTTCCAACAAAATACTTCCATGGAAGAACAGATGTCAGGAGTTACTCACTCGTTCCTCCTCAGCCCTGAGGTTGGGAGTCCGGACCGGAGCGTGTGGCACATTTGGATCTCTTCCTCGGTTTGGCGGCAAAGGATCCAGGGGTAGACCGCCACATAGATCCTTTAAATCCGACATCCTGGAGGCTTCTCTCTGTTATACGTTTGCAGCAGAGACCAAGGAGGCAAAGTTCAGGCTGCACACCGAAGGCAGCATCAACTGATGCAACAAAACAAGCATCTGCGTAGAATCTGTGTACTTATTGGGGCCAGTCCCTCTTCCCTTTCCGTCCCCATTGGTTTCTACGTTACCTTTGGTCTGGAAGGGTTCGCCAATGAAAATACAGTAGCTCCACAGGGATGTTTGATAATTATTGATCCATGGAAGAGGCTGAAGTCGCACAGACTGAGCAGACCAACATGGAGACCAACCTCTGTTTTGTCATAATACAAAGTGTGATACAATGCGTGACAAAATCTGATCCTAATCATTTGAATGCACTCTGAATGTTCACAATTTCTGAGAAATGATGAATTCTCCAAAACTAAAATGTATTTCCTTTATTTAACCAGGTAAACCCTGTTGAGATCTGGATCTCATTATCAAGAGGGACGTGTTGAATGCTTGAAATGCCCATTTACTGTGCTTTGATTAAATAGGCATTATTAATATGTTAAATTCTGTTCATAATGAAAGCGCACAACATTAGCCATCATAATTACAACTTTTCATACAAAAGCTCAAGCTTTGGTTGCAAGTAATCATACAGAAGCAGTCTGGTCATACTCAGTATTTTAGATTTTAAATTAGAGTTAATTGATTCAAAATCTAAAAGATGTGCAAGAAACCTTAAAGTTTGCACCAAGCTGGAAGCTGCAACTCAGATTTCCCTCCAGATTGACTGAATATGCAGCTAGGCAATAAAAAATACAGTTGTGGCCCTTGTCATAACCTCACATTTAATATTTAATATTGCCAAGATCAAAATTAACAATACAATTTAGCAGGCTTGAGTTCTGACCTTAATGCTGACCTGCTCATCTGTGGTGTTCTCCATGTTTTTTAAACACTTTGTGCATTGCAACATTACCACATGCAGTATAAAAGGTCCATAGCATGATGTTGCCACCACCGTGCTTGATAGTTGGTAATATCCTGGAGTATTCTCAGTATGCCACAACTCCAGGTCCAAATGAAAACATTTGTTTTTAATGGTCAGGATAGTTTTACTTGGTTGGTTACATTAATATTTTTTTAAATAAAGTGCAAAACGATGAAGAGTTACAATGCTTTTTATTACAAAACTGTCAGCAATTTTCACTGCAATCGTTCTTTTGCTGCACACAAAAGGTTGAGTTTGGTTCAGATGAGGTAAATACTTCAAGTCTGGATATAAATTAAGAAGAATAAGTGCAGCCTGAGAGGCAACAGTGGAAACAACACTGAGGAGCTCACAATGGAAAGTGACTGAAGTATTCTTCGGTACATTAAGTCTTCATATCTCTGAGGATTCAGCCACAGGACAGTGAAAATAAAATACACTTTGAACTTTCTACGAAATTTTGTAAAACCTATTTGTAAAAAGGAGGGCACAACCAATAGTTTAAAACACAAGTTACTGAAGTTATGATCAATCAGAGTAGACAGAAAGGCAAACAGAAGTATACACAATGTGCACCCAGTGAGCATGAGCTTGGTCCTGTAAGATCACAGACCAAAGTCACGTAATTATCTCCTGTTTAACCCATCTTTGACCTGAGGAACCCACATAGTGTCAAACCTTAATGAGTCAAACCTTAATAATCTGTCACAGAATTGAAACTGTAACGGTTCTGCTCCCATGAAATGAGTTTTGTTCTGCAGAGAAATCACCTGCCTATAGAAATGATTGTTGACTTGACAGTAGCTGCTGTTGGCCTCTTTTACTCAAGCAGGCTTATTTTTGCCAAACAGCTACATGATCAGCTTGTATGATACGAGTTTTACCTGTTTTTGTTTAGGATTTTTTCTCTCCACAAAACAAGCCCTTTTATCTTTGTACTTTTAATTCTGATGAATATTTATTGGAAAAATCTTTTTTTTTTTTTTTTTCAGATGTATAACAAGATGACTGAATGTGAAATGAGCCATAAGCTCCACAGTAAGGCTCAATATTAGCTCTCTGCTGAGCTCTCTGTGTTAGGCAGTGTGGGATCAGAGTCCTTCTCAGAGCCAGCTGCTGGGTCTGACGCTTCCGCAGACGCAGATTCCGCAGACGCAGATTCCTCAGACGCCTGGCTGGACGGTGCGTCGTCCTCCTTTGGGTAAAGCTCTGGGTAGCGCTGCAGACACTCCTGCATGGTCCTGAACTGCTCCAGGCAGTCAGAGCCTTTCACCTCCTCCTTACTGTAGTGGAAGCAGGAGAAGGCGTCCTTGAATTCAGTCCCACAGGGACCGCTGGCCATCCCGCCCAGGCAGGGACAGTTCCAGTTTATCTCCCCACTGGGGAGAATCAGACCTAAAAGGAAAAGAGTGAAAGTCCAGGTTGGTTGAGACGTTGCATATCAGAAACCAGAGACACTCATCCAGAGACCAGCTCACCTTGCTCCTCGTATGGATCATTGGGGTCTTCCTCTACAAGCTCAGCACTGCTCGGCGTTTCATGATCCTCTTTGGTGACAAATATGATTTTGTCTTTACCTGCAGCGTGGAGCAAAAATATATGACAAACTACTTGAGAAGACGTCACAAAACCAAATGAGATGGATAGGTTAGAGCTTTAATCTGTCACAATCTTGTTTAACAAATTTCAGCTTTCAAAGTTAAAAACAGTAATTCTGAACTCATTAAGAGTAGATGCTAAATAGTATATCACGTCTGTGGAACATACAGGGATGTTTCCATCCGAATGGATTAGTATAAAAATCCGGTTTCAGACTGAAGCTAAGCGACTTTTATTGATTTAATCTTAGATTTATGCTAGTTGTGACATGCAGCTTGTGTGTGCTCAAGGTTAAACCCCGAGATTATCACAGCAGAGATCAGTCCACTGATAATAGACTTCACAGCTTCAAAATGTCCCGCCTCACATATAACCATAAATCATTGTTGAGACACGCTGTAAGAACCCCGGGGTTAATTTTCTAATCACGCTAAACTAAACTTTAGTGTTAGCTTTCCAGAAAAGTTAGCCGCCGGCTAGCTCAGGATGCTCACCTTCCTGTCGGACCGAGCTCATTTCTTCCAGCTGGAACAAGCTACAGGCCTCGTTTAAATTCACTTCAGCAGCCGACTGCTCCGGAATATATGTTCACACTTTAACAAAGAAAACACACACAAAAACAGCTCCACATTTCACTACATAACAAAGTAGCTGTTTCACAACTATCCTTATTAAAGCATGATGGGATCATCTTCTTCTTTCCTATCGTTTCCGGTAGCGTCAATGCTCTGCTGCCCCCTATAGGTCAAAAACGCCAGAAAATCTAAAAAGTGTGCTGTTTAATGATTGGTGCAATCTGCATATGCTTTACTTTAAGAATATTCATCTAGATATTGAGCAAAAAAATAAATATTTATTGTAAAAATTAACCTTCCAGGCTGTAGATTAGTACTAATAAAACAACTAACAATGATAAAATAGCATTTTTACCTTTTTTAAACAAATTAAAAATATGCCAAGCTCTACTTTGCCATAATAAATTTGTGATAAATGCAAAAAGCCCTACATGTTTAAATCACATCCTATGGATTCCACCCTTAAATAACTAATTATTAGCAGCTTCTACAGCCAAAATGAATAAAAAAATTAGATTTCATCTTTAGGGCATATTTTAAGCATCTCTAAAATCAAAATGTCTCAACTGCTGCTGAAGGTTTTGAAATCTTTCATCAAGAAATTGCAATTTAATTACACACGGGACAAGTTATTGAAAAATACTTTTTTCACAAAAGTCTCTTTTATTCAGAATGTTTTTTAAAACAAGTTTGTTCTGAAATGTTTTTTTTTTTCTTTACATATTCAAAGACTTTATTTTACTCTTAAGACAGAGTCAACATTATTCAACGTGTGGTCTATATACAGAAACATAATAAGTTTGTCTGAAAAAAAAAAGCTTTAAGAAGAGGGAACATTTTAAAAACAAAAGAAGAATCCCCCAGATGTGGCTAACAGGAATGTGGATGAGGTGTGAGTTAATACTGCAGATCCCTGGGAATGCCACACATTAAAAGAACAAGAACCAACACTTAATGGATGAGTGTTCAGAGCACCCCTCCTGAGGCTGGAGCCCAATGTGAGCTCTGAGGCCTCAGCTCCTCCTCAAGGTTACACAAAGGAACATTTACAGTATTTGAATCAGCACTTGACAGGCCAGCTTCTGGTCCACACCCTAACCTGATCGGCAGAGAAATAACTAAGCTGAGAGTAAAAGTTTAACCAAAGACATATCACTAAGCACCCAGGCAGCTGGCAGCCACTTCCTAGTTAAGTATGCCTGCATACTGAAGCACTAAATCCTCAGTGTGGGGGAAAACATGTAAAAAATAAAATAAAATATCACTGCCAGAAGCTATTCAGAAAATCTTGGTTTGAATGTGGAGTTGTGATGATATCCAGCTGAAGTGGTGTTCTCTTCATCCCCTTTGGGATTTCTGAGTAAATGATGTGAAAGTCAGCAAGGCCTTCACTTCCCACAGCGTCCCATTTCAGCTGGGACTCCTGAAGGTTCCTCAAATGTCTTTAGCCGAGCAGATACAGTTCATGGATGTAAAAAAAGAACAAAATGAAATACAGACAAAACTCAATAAAAGCTGGCAGGAGACGGCAGGATCACAGCTTCTTTTCTTTTTCTTTGTTAGAAGAACATGGCCGACATGCTGCCTACTTCACTTTGTTCTTTCACAAAGATTTCAAAGTACTGATAAATGATGGTGACGGCCAGTAAGATACCGGTGCCAGAACCGATGGCACCGAGGAAGTCCGCCATCACCGATAAACCGCCGATGCAAAGCCCACCAAAGGCAGCAGCGGTTGGAATGTACCTAAAAAGAAAAAGATTTTGGGAAAATTTACAAGGCTGAAAAAAATTATAAACACAGTCAGAAGTAATTAAAGAAGAGTAAAGACAGTCATCATGGCCAAATGACTTATCTGACCAAACAAACACCAGGAAGTGAAAACCGTTTTACCTGTTCAGTTCATGAACCATTGAGGTTTCTCTGTGTCCTCTCATCACCATCTGCTGCTCCTTCAGCTGCTTCGCTACCTGGATGGAGATGAAGAGCAAAGCTTGAATACAACAAATGACGTTGAAAACAAACCCACTTGACAGACTGCAGCCATGACTTACATCTTTTGCAGAAGAGCCTGAAACTTCAATCCAAGTTTTGGAGAAAAAGGCACATGAGCCGAGCATGAAAAAGATGTAAATTACAGCATGGACTGGGTCATCTAGAACAGAACCAAAAGACTCTGGTGGAGAGAAGTAGTAGCAAAGTCCTCCGACAGGATAGGCACGGGCTGGACCACCTGACGTTGCATCCTGTAATCATGAACAGGTAAAGAATATTTTATTAAAGAAAAATGACCAAACATCTAGAAATATATGAAATACAGTTGGCTTCCTATGAATTTGTTTTGATAAACAAAAAGCTTGGTAATAGAAAAATGTCTTATGATTTTAAACCGTCTAGTCGACAAGCGATCTGAGTGTAAACATAGACAATGTGCAGCAACTTTCAGTGTATGAGGAGCTCTGAGGTCATGATAAAAGACAATAAAATACCAAATCATATAGTAGAGCATCAGTGCCAACACTTGTAGAAATACCCTGCTCTCAAACCCAGACGCTGCTGAATATCTCAATTCAGCAGCCAACCAAACTTGTAGTGTTTCACTCTATAGTAGGGGTGCACTGATTCATCAGGCAACTGATTTATCTGTGCCGATTTCCTTAAGTTTGGGAGATCGGTGATCGGCCAACTTTTATATGTGAAGCCATTTTTATCCACCGATGTCATCAACCTCAGCAAAGGTCTAAAAATCAACCACTATGCTTTTCTTTTCTCCTGCGAGAAAGGTTTGACTGACAAACTGGCTGACCTGGTATCGGCCAGAATCGGAATAGGTAAGTTAGGCTTTTTAAAAGATCGGTAATCAGCGATCGGCCAAAAAACTGCAATTGGTGCAACCTACTCTATAGCACTTCAGTTATTCCGAAGTCTGAGAATATTTGCTTAGGATTTCCCAGCCAAGTTTGATCTTTCTACATTTACATACTAATTATTGTTCCTTCATCTATTTTACTCTACAGCTTCCCATTTGGATCCTTATACAGACTTGACCATGTTACATCACAATCACCTGTTAGTATATGGTAGAAAAAAAGAAAACAATTTAATTTTAATATAATATTGTTAAAACAGAGAGGGAATCATAAAGTATGACTCAGTGCTTAAAAAAAATACTTAAAGCAGGTAAATACTGGTGAACTTACAGACCACGTTCCAAGCAGATTCACCAGGAAATTCCCACTGAAGCGTGTGGAAAGCATGTGGGAGATAACATACAGGTTGGAGACCAAAGCAGACTGCAGGATGATGGGAATGTTGGAGGTGTAGAAAAGCTTGATGGGGTATGTGTTATATTGGCCACGGTAGCGAGCAGATTTGATGGGCAGATCCACTCTGAATCCCTGTGAGAAGATCAGAGTTTTGTATTAGATGAGGCTCAACTAATACTGTAGAATCAGTCACTTTTTTAAGCGCATTTCGAAGCATTGCATTAAAAGTTGGATCAAAACAGCAAAAGTAAAAAAAAAAAAAAAGAAATAAATAAAATCTTAAATTTAGCAAAAAATGTTTGCAGGCTTGCTTGAAATAGTTTTTGTCTTTTCCAAAACATAGTTAATATGTAAAAAAAACTGAGATGAAAACATGTTTGCCAAATAAGTTCTGGCATAGCGAACTTTTTCATACACTGACAGGTCTGTGCATGAAACTCCAGCATGGAGTGGAGACTCGGGTGGCAGAGGAGAGGCTCTCCTGGCTGAGCTGGGAGTGATGGAGTTCAGTCTTTGTGTTTTTTTTAAACCGTGATGGTAAAATCTGTAGACTATCCATTGTTGACACATTACAATTCACACAGAACTTAGTACAAAGACATTTTCAACTTTGCACAGAGTACGTTGTGCTCAATTAATCAAAAATAACAACATTTCCAACTGAAAATCATCTCTGATCATAATACTGAACTAAAGGCATCTTACTACTAGGAATCTGACAGAGTGCTGAAGAATTTGGACAGGACACTTGGAGCAGATTTGGTGCAGAAGAAGTGTATTCTCCTTCATTCAGAGAGTCTTGCAGAGTTCAGATCGCTTCAATTGGAGAGAAGTTCCCTGATTTCAAAACTTTAGCTAAAATGCTGCTTGTAATTCCAGTTTCCAGTGATTTAGCCTCCACATCAATATAAACACTGAGACATTTGAGTTTTCTACATCTTATTATTTTACAGCCATACGTACTGTCAGTATTTGATGAAATAACGCTTTGTGTGACCTGGTTTTGTCTACTGGTTTGATTAGCCTCAAACCAGTAGATAGAAAACATGCCTAATTCTCATTAATTTAGATTTTTTTCTGCTGTTAAAACTTTGCTCAAAATTTGCTTGACAGTTCCATGGAAACACAGCTAGAAACAGAAGGAAAGCAACACACCTGAAAGTATATAACTACAGCAAAGACGAACACTGTAGCGATGAGGTTCATGAGGTTGGGGAGGTTCTGCCTGTAGAAGGCCTCCCGGAGAGCACGCACTTTGTCAGTCCTTGTGGCGAGGAGGTGAAAAAGAGCGATGACGGCTCCCTCAAATTCTGTTCCTGCAACACAAAATTACAAAAGTGATGAATATTTCTGTGATTTCTTAGGAATAGAAAAACAAGTTTGAGAAAATTTAAACAGGCATATTTAATATATCAGGAAATCTTTTGGAAGAATGGTTAAGTTTTTTGTTTACCTCTTCCTGTGTTCACAGTGGTGGGACTAAAGGCCTTCCAGACGATGGTCTCACAGATGTTGGTGGCAATGAACAGGGAGATTCCTGAACCAAGGCCATAACCTTTTTGGAGCAATTCATCCAGGAGCAGCACAATCAGCCCTGCTACAAACAGCTGCAAAGAAATACAACCAGTCCAGTTAACGCAAATATATGAAATAAAAATATTATTGGGAATTTAGCAGTTTTATGAAGTGAGGCTTGCATTCTACATAGAGTCAATATTAGTCAAAAGTTAGTCCGATACAACCGATATGGACTCTTTGGCAGGCCTATTTTAAACTTCTTCAGAAATTCTCTAATTTACACATTATTTTTCCAAACGCTTTCATCAGTCAAAACTCTTTTTGTCATTCCTACCTGAATGATGATGAGCAAACAGATCCCTGCACCCATCTCTGATGGATCTCCATACATGCCAGTCATCACATAAACAATGGCCTGACCGATGGTGATGATCATCCCAAACACTGAAAACATCAAAAGATTAGATGATCCAAAATACAAATTAATTTTTTAGCTCACAGCAGGTCAGTGTTTCATACATTTCTGAGCTCCGTTAAAGAGCGCTCTATCCTTTGGGGTGTCTCCAACTTCAATGATCTTAGCTCCAGCCAGCAGCTGCATTATCAGGCCTGAGGTGACAATAGGCGAGATACCCAGCTCCATCAGAGTACCTACATGAAGATAGATCCGTTAGCTCATGTCGACAGGACTTTAGTTCTACATTTCATTTTGCTTAGCATGTTGGATGGATACCTCTATTTGAAGCCAGAATGACTCTCATCCAGTAGAATGGATCTGCAGAATCTGATGACATTATGCCAAAAAGAGGAATCTGAAGGAACAGAGTTCATGAGAAAGACTGAATTAGTTAGTAGATAATGTTTAAAGTAACTTCCCTTCCTTTTCTAAAACTATTCATGACATACAATGACAGTAGGAAGTTAGTATCTGCCACTGAAGAGATGGCAGATGCTAACTTCATATTCTATATGACATTGACAATGTCACAATGTCACAATGTCACATTCAGGTTGATAAAAAGCTGAAAGTGACAAAAAATAAATAAATAAATATAACTACTAGATACACATTAACCTGATATTTCTAGAGTCAAAGAAACAGCAATTATTTACAATGTTCGACATGATAAGTAGACTTTGGTATATTGAAAGCGTTTTGTCTTAATTACCTGGCAACACACAAGAAAGATGAAGAGAGTAATTGCCGTCCATAGCACCTTTTCTCTGAACTGGATCTGTTGGTCACATATTGTTAGGAATTACAAAAAGAGGAAGCAGCATAAACCAATATAAAAGGCCATTTAATAACATGGAAATAATAACACTATAAATGAAAAATATTTACCTTTCTTTCAGGTTTCTGGATCTCTGGTAGGACCGCACAGAACGGCTTTATTACCTCCAAGAATTTAACTGGAAACAAACATGAGAGTTTTGACTGGGAATAATTGGTGGGGATGAGTAGGACGTGGCATAGAGTGGGGCGGACTCATGGGAAATTTAAATACTCACAATGCATATTATAAAATATTTATTATTGCGCTGTTGCTGGATGTTTTACAAGTATTCATCTGTACCACATGATTGTAGTGGTTGATTTTATTGACAGTGAGATAAAGATAAGAGCAAATCTGTTATGCATCGTCATCACTAGACTGTCAGTGTTTGAATGAGTGGTTAGCTCATTATATGTTTCTAGCTAACTCGGTCTGCAGCTTAGAACTTTAGAACAAAAAGAAAAATAATAAACTACATTTCTAAGATATTACAAGTTCGCTGAATTATTTCCATAAATAGGTTTTTATCAGAAATATTTTATAGCGGTAAAAAAAGCAACAATTTACACGCTAGCTAGCAATGGAAGCTAACGTGAACCCTAATAGAGTAAGCTAACTAAGTTAGAAAACAGACCAAACAACAACATGAGGTTTTCTTCAGAGGCTACAAGCATCAGTCGTATAAAGATTCATTCAAAAAGTGGTACTTACTACCCATGATGTCTTAACAATGGTCGTATATCCTTTCCACTCCAGTGAAAATCGGCTCGGAGTGAATCTCAATGACTGACTGACTGACTGACTGAGCCACCGGGAGAAGGAGGAGAAAGACACGTCACCGTTACAGACACGAAGCTCAAAGATTTAAAGAGACAGCGTCCATTTTAGCGGCTTCGCGTAAAATGTATTCATCAGTGGCCATACATCCTGTTCTCATTGGGTTAAAAGATCAAAGCTATGTTCGTAGGGTTTTTTTCTCTGCTTAAAACGGAAGTACTACTACCGCATTGAGCAACGTGGAAGTGCTCAGGTTTAGCAAAGAATGCCAGCACATAATGCACTTCTTGAAAATCTGTACTGCAAACAAGTGCAGTTGATACAGTTTTTTTATTAAAATCGCAATGGACCGTATTTTTGGAAACAAGTAAAAATAAACAAAAAAGAGCCACAATTCAGTGAAAATGTTTTATTTGATATTACATTAATATATGTGATAATTTTAGCTTCATTAAATTTATTACAAAATATGTATTATTATTTTTGTGCTGATAATTTATTAAATAAGGGACACAATTGAAAAGTTGTGCAGCTTAATTTATTAAGTACTGTGCATTACTTTTTTGAATAAAAATCAGGTTTATTCAGTTGAGTATTTATTTAGCACTTAAACTGCAGACCATAATGAAATAATTGAAAATGCACATATAATCCATCCAAATTGGTTAACATGCACAGCAAATCATCAGGTGACCAATCGTCCTGTCTGAGGTGAAAATTATTTGATCATTTACTGCAAAACAGGGCAGATACACAATTAATAACTAAAAAAAAAACAACAACAAACATTTAAATCCATTTATTTATTGAATTGTGGCATTCATAAAAATAGAAGAATCGATTTTTTGCCACAATTTTGTAAATACCTCTTGTTGTTTCATGGATGATTGCACTCTGAATTGGCCTTGCGTGTTTACTTTTTGGCCAAGCAAGCCTATTTATGCTCATTGTTAACTAGAGACATTGTTTACTATAAACTTAGGTTGACTATCTCTCTCTGTCTGTCTTCAATAGACAGGCAGACATGAGCCAAGCCGACAGACGAAGACAGTTGAAGCAGAGGCCAGCACACACTGACTAGGAGGTTCTCAAAATAACAGCTATAGTTTTCTGTTTCAACAGAAGACAGTTATTAATTAGCACCCAGTTCAGATGTAAATTGTTAAGATTAAAACAGTTTAGATTCTGAACAAGTGTATGTTGAAGCTATCAGCAACAGAGTTGCAATAACACCTGAAAAGCTGAACCAATAATGCATCACAAGTAATACAACTTCTCTTCTGACAAATGTAACGAAGTTTCACACATAGAAAAGAACATATATTCATTTTGCGAAGAGGTCAGAAATCAAATCTAGTTTTAATTTTAATATATTCTATTTCCACAATTGTTTAAGTCATAAGCAAATTCAGTGGTTGATTCAAATTATCTAATGTTTATTCATTGGATTACAATGCCAGGTGGTCTCTCACTAATGAACAAGCTCATCTTCCCAAAGTCTTTGGTGTCTTATGCTTTTTGTCTTTCAATGTTTCTTTGTATCTTTTGTCCATTTTTGTATGAAATCTGAAATAGGTGACAAAGCATACAGTATATTCAGCTTCTTGACTTTTGAGAAATCCTTGTTCACACAAAGATTCCACAGTGGGGAAAAGATAATATAAGTGACCTGTACTTGTATAGCACATTATCATGTCCAGAAGACTCCATAATGTTTCACACTATATTCAGTCATTCACCCATTCATGCACACATGAATGCATGAACTCACTTCATCACATACAAATGGTGTGATGGAACTCCTGGACTGTAGCCACATCTGCTCTTGAGCAGCTGCTACACATTGGTACCACCATGACCTCTGACCACCAGCAGGAATAAAAGGTCCTGCCCAAGGACACAAAGACTGAGAGAGTCAGAGTGAGGATTCGAACTGGAAATCCCAGATTACGGACAAACTCCTTTCAATTTCCGTCACTATCAGCTGGGACAAAGACTGTCCCGGGTGATTTCTCCATTGACGTGGGGGGGCTTCATATTTGGACAGTGACACTCGTAGGAACATTGATGTGAATTGTAGAAGCAGTTTAATGTGATTTAGCTGTAAACATCAAGTCAGTCCTTCATATGTCAAGGGCGTTGAGGTAGAATAAGAAAGTGAGGGACCAAAATTTAAAGGCTTAAAGCTAAGACTGCTAAGAAACTGTAACTTTAGTGTTTCTTGTTGTAGACTGTCATTTGTTTCAAACATGTTATCTTAACATCTTATATCTCCAACGCTGAATAATCAGAAAAGACTTCTCTGTTTCACAAATCCTGTACTTCATAAATACATCTTCATTAATACATCTTCACCTTCCAACATTTCATTTGGATATTTGTTGTATAAACATATTGTTGTATGGATTTCCCATTTCTCTAGAACTAAAAGTTAAACTTGTTTTGCATGTTTCCAAACAATTGGAGCCATATTGTCAGAGGAAGCCAGGAGCCAAGCAGATATTGAACTCAGCTAAATTGTGGTCATAATCACCTTCATATCAATCATAATACACAACTGTGGAGAATCCACAATGCTGCATGGATGTTCGCCCTGGATCAAAGGTTTGAAAGGACTAAATGAAGATCGTCACTGATTTAAATAAAAAATAAAGCAGAATGATGAATAAGCAAACCTTTAAGGTATCGGTTTACATATGTTAAAAGATTATTCAGGAAGTCATGAATTGCTCTTGTTTGATTCCTTTTAGCTAATCAAGTCTGTTTATACTCATTGTTTACTATAAACAGGGATTAATTGGTCTGTCTAGAATCGACACAGACAAGACAAAACAAACTAGTAAAAACAAAAATTTACAAAGATGAGTTATAGAGTATCAGCTTGTTTTATTTCCTCACATCCAACTTTGGAAGTCAAATAACCTGAAACAGCCACCAGAGAGCAGAAGAGACCAGAAAACCATCCAGTTGTTGAATCACAAGTCAATGAGATTGTTAACACACAGTGACTGCAAAATAGCTACAATTTTAGTTAGCAGTTCAGTTGTAAACTGTTAAAACAGTTTATATTCTGAACAAGTGCATGTTGAAGCTATGAGCAAGAGAGAGTTGCATCTCTCACTAATAAACAAGCACATCTCCCAAAGTGTTTGTCTTTTTTTTCTCAATGTTTCTTTGTATCTTGTTGCTTTCTTGGAACTGGAAGCCAAGTCAGATTTAAAAAATGACTGTCAATTTCAAATTTTGTCTTAATTTCTGTGTTCAGCTAGAAAATCACTAGAAAAACAGTTATTTTGATGATTGTTACTACTTGGTGCAAACCAAGTTGGAGCCAAATTTGGGCATCAAACTTAAGTAGAAATATGGAACCTATATTTGTTTAATATTAATTAACCCTCAAAAAAGATTTTAATTTGAAAAATTATACGATTTGAATAGATGATATCAATATGGCACATTATCAAAAATAAGTCTTCAAGTCCTTAACTCCAATTATGAGCAGATACAGTTTATGAATGTAAAAAAAGAAGAAACAACAGAAAGTGAAAACAGAAAAAACAATAATAGTTAACACAATATGGCAGGATTGCGGATTGTTTTTAGAAGAGTAGTGCCTCCATGCTGCCTACTTCACTTTGTTCTTTCACAAAGATTTCAAAGTACTGATAGATGATGGTGACAGCCAGTAAGATACAGCAGCCACAGTGACAGGCTCCGAGGAAGTACGTTATCAAAGATAAACCACCAATGCAAAGTCCACCAAAGGAAGCAGCTGTTGGAATGTACCTAAAAAGAAAAAAAAATTGACATGGTTGAGTAAAGAATAAGAAAAATAAATAAAGAATAGCCATAAAAGAACATTATTCTATACTACAGGGACGAGTCTTACGAATTTATACATAAATACACTGATGCAGACATTAGATTGTTTTGACCTACGTATTTATCCCTATAACATAAACAACAAATAGATAACGTTTTCCCTTCAACTTTAATGTTATTTAATAACCTACAATTCGGGTAAATACTTCGTTGCAGCTTGCAGAGATATCATGAACTCTTTTTAGACATTAAGAAGCTTCTGAAGGTTATTTGATCACTCTTCTTACCAGTTTAAAATCAATTCAGTTTATTTATAAAGTACCAATTCTCAAATGTAATTTTGAGGCACTTTACAAAGTCATTTCAGTTCAATCATACTTTCGAATTTTTCCTAATTATCAAACGGTACAAAAAGTTTAGTTAAAGTAAATTAGTTTAAAAAGTTCATTTCTAATGAAACCCAGCAGATTACATTGAGTCATTGATTTGTAGCATTGACTTTTCCTGGATGAGCATGCAGCAACATTAGGCAGCTGCTTGTGTTGTGTTGTTGACTTGACAGCAATCACTCACATCAAGCATGCAAGCAGCTACAGTTGAGAGGAAAAATAAATATCCAGCAGAAAACCATTGAAGTTCTTAAACTTCAGTAGTTTCATGATACTCACAAATTTTAGTCTTTAAGTTAAGGGAAATTTCAAAAACTTGATGTTAGCCTGTTTTATCCACTCTTGAAGCAGCTTTGAGTTGTATATGGAATATAATGTCCTGCTGGAGAACCAAACTGTGTCTAAGTTTCAAGAAACTGGAAGTTGATTACTAAAAAACAAAAGAAAAATAAATGGAGTTAAAATACTCAGATGAAAGCTTGTATATATTTTATCCTGAGTTGATGATAGAAAATACCCAATAAATTGAAACCTATGCTCCTTCTTATCACGAACAAAATAATCAAAGTGGTATTTTGGAGAATCATTCAACATTTGAAAAAGAATGAAACATTAATAGTCCCAAATTATTATAAGACTAACACCAATGAACACATTTCAATTTCTGGCTTAACTGTATGAATAGTACAGTCGATTGACATTGTAATGATAAAATTTGTTCTCTTCCTTTTTTTTTTGTCTGTTTGTGAATTGACTTCTAAATGAAGACGGCTCAGGTTCAGGTTTGAGCCTGGAGTTGATTAACAGGCCAAATAAACACCATGAAATGAAAATCTTGATTTTACCTGTTCAGTTCATGAACCATTGAGGTTTCTTTGTGTCCTCGCATCACCATCTGCTGCTCCTTCAGCTGTTTTGCTACCTGGATGGTGATTAACAGCACAGTTTCAATACAACAAATATTTTGAAAACAAACCCACACCTCCTCCACTTGACAGACTGCAGCCATGACTTACATATTCTGCAGAAGAGCCTGAAACTTCAATCCAGGTTTTAGAGAGAAAGGCACATGAGCCGAGCATGAAAAAGATGTAAATTAGAGCCTGGACTGAACAAAAAGACTCTGGTGGAGAGAGGTAGTAGCAAAGTCCTCCAACAGGATAGGTAAAGGATGGAGAACCTGATGTTGTGTTCTGTAATCATGAACAGATAAATTTTACTAAAGAAAAATGTCCAAACATCTAGAACTTTATGAAATAAATACTTACAACAAATTTGCTTTGCTAGTAAGCAAATCAAATATAGTGACACAAATATGTTTTATAGTTGGGCTGTTATTTTAAATGGACCAGCATATTCATTTAATTTTTATTTTCTCAGATTTAAACATTGCTCTTTCACTTTCTTGATTTTAGAATTTTGGAAATCTAAACTGTTTCTTAGTTTTTCAGTAGCTACCATGTAAACAGTCACCTGAAAATCCTGAATTGAACTTTTAGTTAAAATAATAATAGATCCTCATATGTCAGTGACAATCCTGTTGCATCTTAATTTCCAATATATAGTAGAGAACAACAGAAATGGTAAGGACTATGAAATTTAGAGCAGCGTAAAATAAATGGGGAATATTAAAAAAAGGTTCAGGGCTTTGAAAGGAGCTTAATTAAAGAACATAAATACCTGTGTTCTTACAGACCACATTCCAAGCAGGTCAACCAGGAAATTTCCACTGAAGCGTGTAGAAAGCATGTAGGAGATAACATACAGATTGGAGACCAAAGCAGACTGCAGGATGATGGGAATGTTGGAGGTATAGAAAAGCATGATGGGGTATGTGTTATATTGGCCACGGTAGCGAGCAGATTTGATGGGCAGATCGACTCTGAATCCCTGTGAGAAGATCAGATTTTTTAAACCTGATCAAGGCTCAATTTCAAATGTAGAATCAGTCACACAAACAGAAGGAAAGCAACACACCTGAACGTATATAACTACAGCAAAGACAAACACTGTAGCGATGAGGTTCATGAGGTTGGGAAGGTTCTGCCTGAAGAAGGCCTCGCTGAGAGCATCCAGTTTGTCAGGCCTTGTGGCAAGAAGATGGAAAAAAAGCGATGACAGCTCCCTCATATTCTGTGTCTGAAACACTAGAATTTCCTAGGAATACAAAGACAAGTTTGAGAAAAGCTAAAACAGGCATATTTAGTACATCAGAAAATCTATTGGAAGAGTAGTTTGTGGTTGTTTACCATTTCTTGTGTCCACAGTTGTGGGACTAAAGGCGTTCCAGATGATCGACTCACAGAGTTGGGTGGCAATGAACAAAGAGAATCCTGACCCAAGACCGTAGCCTTTTTGGATCAATTCATCCAGGAGCAGCACAAACAGACTGGCTTCAAACAGCTGCAAAGAATTACAACCAATTCAAAAAAAAAAATAAATGTATACAATAAAAAAGATTATTGGGAGTTTAGCTGCCTCATGGCATGAGGTTTGCTTTCAACAGAGAGCAAGTCAGTGTTAATCAATATGCAATTGAAAGCTCAATGGAACTGATAAGGACTCTTTGGGAGACCTCTTCTAAATTTCTTCAGAAATGTTCTAGTTTGCACATCATTCTTCCAAATGCTTTGGTCAGTCAAAAACGTTTTGTCATTCTTACCTGAATGATGATGAGCAAACAGATCCCTGCTCCCATCTCTGATGGATTTCCATACATGCCAGTCATCACATAAACAATGGCCTGACCAATGGTAATGATCATAGCAAATACTGAAAACATCAAAAGATTAGATGATCCAAAATAAAATTAAATTTTAGATCACAGCAGGTCTGTGTTTCATACATTTCTGAGCTCCAATAAAGAGTGCCCTATCCTTTGCAGTGTCTCCAACTTCAATGATCTTAGCTCCAGCCAGCAGCTCCATTATCAGTTGTGAGGTGACAATAGGTGAGAAACCCAGGTCCATCAAAGTACCTAGATGAAGATATACTTATAAACTCATGCCTGCAGGACATTAGTCTTTTATTTTACTTTATTTTGCTTAGAATGTGTTGGACCGATACCTCTATTTGAACCCAGAATGACTCTCATCCTGTAGAATGGATCTACAGAATCTGATCTCTTTATTCCATAGAGGGGAATCTGAAGGAACAGCATTTATGAGAAAGATTGAATTAGTTAAAAGATAATGTTTAAAATAATGTTATTTCTTAAAAAGCTATTTATGAAATACATTCAAGTTAAGAAATTAGAATCTGCCACAAACAATGGGGGTCAATTTTTAATATTTTATATGGCATGCAATAAATGCCAAATCTGACATGTAAAAATAAACTTAAATAAAAATATTTTAATTTAATCACCTTTATTGGAAACAAATAACACAATCTAAGAAAAACAAACAGCTTTTATAATCAACTGGATTTCAGGGAGCTCTCACATTGTCTACCAGTGGTGCATTTGTGGGAAAAACATATTTTGGTAAAAATAACTAGTAAGTCAATTATTAATGTGTTTACCTGCTACTGAATTATTAATTCAGTAGTAACAATAACAACAAGCATTTACAATGTTCTAAATAATGTATTGAATATTCCCTGGTGAAAACAATTCATATATTTAAGTATATTTTAAGAATGGTGTGTTTTTCTCAAATAGATTTTCAGTTTGTTATCAAGCAGATATACTTGTGATTATATTAGAAGTGTGAAATAAATACATTTCTTTAAAAAATGTTTGTAATACTCTTTTTAAAAAATTATTTTGGTACACTTTCTAAAAGCGCATTTTTTCTAAAATATACTTTAAATTCTAATACATGACATTACTCAAATTATACTTTAGATAATCACTTTAGAAATGTATTTGTTAATTGCACATTTGAAAAAAAATATTACAAATATATACAAACAATATTTTTCTGAAGTTGTACTTTTGGTAATATTTTCAAATAGGTTTTGTGTATATTTTAGGTAACTTTAGTAAATCTCAAAATAAATACATTTCAGTATTCAGGTACTTTGTAAATAGTGTCTAAATATATTATTCATGCCTCAAAACGTCAAACGTTGACAGTTTAGTGACAGAGATTCTGGTCCTTAACACTAAATGTATCAGGTATCTTCAGTCTGACATCTCTCTGAATATGATCTGTTTTATAAGATCTTTACCTAAAACACAGAAGATGACTGCATTTTTTTCTCACCTGGGAAAATTCAAGAAAGAAGACAAGAGTAATTGCTGTCCATAGCACCTTTTCTCTGAACTGGATCTGTTGGTCACATAAAAGAGGAAGCAGCATGAATCAAGATAAAAATTAATTAGTAACATTAAAATTCTAATAAATACAAGTAAATATTTACTTTTCTCTCAGGTATCTGGATCTCTGGTATCAGCGCACAGAAAGGCTTTATTACCTCCAAGAATTTACCTGGAAACAATCAAACATGAGAGTTTTTGGCTGGGAATAAATGATGAGGATGAGTGGGACGTGGCATTGAGAGTGGGGCGGACTCAAGGGAAGTGAAGACAAAATACTGTAATATTCTAAGGCTGTAAAGGATCTGTGGATTAATGGGTCGGACATCAATCTGCCACATGTTTATAGTAACTTGATTTATTGATAGTGAGACAAAGCTGAGGTAAACATAAAGCTCTGTTGCATACGTTCCGTGTTTGAATGAGCGGTTAGCTTAAAGATTTGAAGCTAACTGCGCTAAAGTTCAGAAATTTAAAATGAAAATAAGGTTAATAAACTGAGTAAAAATATTGAACATTAAATTAGTTCGCTTTGACAGAAATATACGTATTTAACAGATTTAAATGTATTTTAAATAAGATAAAGCATATTTAATTAGAACGTTTCATTCGGTGTCATTAAATATTCATTTAAAAAGTATCTATATGGCCAGAACAGGACTTGCCGTCAGAAACTGAGCGAATTTGAAAAAGGTCTGTTCGAATTTCTATTGCTCAACTTTAGGAAATGAAAAACGTAATCTGAATGAGCACAAATAGAAATCCAATGCATTGTTTCTGAATTTAAGCTGAATTAATTTGCTTCGAAGTTGTGTTTTTCTGAACATTCACTTCTCAACAACTTTCAGTTTCTGTTCTCACCATTCAAATTCAGTTTTCAGTGTTCTGGGTCGGACTCGGACATCCAGCCACAGAGTAATTAAGCGCAGATTGACCGAGCTATATTGTACTTAGATGAACCTTGATCAAGGTTGGTACTTGAATTAACCTTTCCTCGCTCACAGATCAAGTTGCCAGAAGCCATTCGCCGTGTAATGAGCTACGGCCTGCGGCTACACGCTCTGGTTTGTAACAACTGCATTACGTGTCCAGGAAGAAGAGTATTGTAAACTAGCCTGGCAAATGTTAAAGTTTACATGGCGCTTTCTCAATGAATGCGTTTTATTGAGGGTCACCTGCGGGGCACATTTATTGAAATGTCAAATTGGAATTTAATAGTGAGAACAGAAAATGAAAGTATTTGAGAGATGAATTTTCTGTAGAATAAAATGCAATTTCAAAGCAAATTAATATATCCAACATTTATTTAACCAGGATAAAACTCCTTAAGATCAAATATTGATATTACAACACTGACCTGGCAACAACACATTTAGTTGGTTCTAAAAAAATACAATATATGTCAATGACGCCATTAAATAAAACACACTCCCCATGTCAATTTAAACAGTGGCATAATTTGTTTCTGCTATATCAATTCAGTTTGAAAATATTAGATTCAGTTTCAATTTAGAGATAATCCTTTCCAAACCAATATATTTTAAATTATATGCAAATTCAGCATTTAGTGAATGCAATACAAATTAAAATAGAACCTATTAAATTCAGTTTTTGATGGCACAAAGTTCTACCCATATAGCTACTCACTGCCCATGATGTTTTAATAATGGTCGTATATTTTTCCAGCTCTGAGTGAATCTCAGTGACTGCTGCTGCCTCGGTGACTTATGAGAGTTATGACACTTACGAAGACTTAAACAGAAAGTATGCGGAGGTAGCGTTGTGTTGTTCATGAACAACCTGTTGAAATGAACAACGCGTTCAAATGAACGGATCATTTTAAGTGAACGAACTGAAGCAAATTCCATCAAAAACAGATTCGTTCATTTGAGATTTCAGATGAGCGCCATCTAGTGGAACTTCCGCGTTCTGACGCATAAAGATGAAGATTCACCCGAATCAGTTTGTGATGCGTTCACGCTCCGGAATTCGCAGTGTTACCAAATCATCACTGATTTAAATAATAATAATAATAATAATAATAATAATAATAATAATAATAATAATAATAATAATAATAATAATAACAATAATAATAATAATATTGCAGAATGATGAGGAAGCAAACAAGTTGAACATCTCTGCTGTAAGATTATTCATGAAGTCATGAATTGCTCTCCTTTGATTCCTTTTAGCTAATCAAGTCTTTTTATACTCATTATTTACTATAAACAGGGATTAATTTGTCTGTCTGGAATCGACACCGACAAGACAAAGCAAATTAGAAAAAGCAAAAAGTCAGAAGGATGACTTATAGAGTACCAGTTTGATTTTTTTCCTCACAAACACACAATTTGGAAGTCAAATTACCTGAAACAGCCACCAGAGAGCAGAAGAGACCAGAAAACCACCCAGTTGTTGAATCACAAGTCAATGAATTAACACACAGTGACTAGCAGATAGGCAAAATGACAGCTAAAAATTTCTGTTTCAATATAAGTTATTAATTAGCTTGCTGTTTGGAAACTGTTAAAACAGTTTATATTCTGAACAAGTGTATTTTGAAGTTATAAGCAGTAGAGAGTTACATTAACAGCTGAACAGCTGAAGAAACATCACAAGTAATACAACTTGTCTTCTTATAGCAGAGTTTCATATGTAGAAAAGAACATATCTTCATTTTGGGAAGAAGTCAGAAAACAAATTTAGTCTTAAGTTAAATATAATCTGTTTGCAAACTTATTAAATTCAAAGCCAAATTCAGTGGTTGATTCATAATGTTTATTCATTGGATTGCAATGTCAGGTGGTCTCTCACTAATGAACATGCACATCTCCCCAAAGTTTTTGGTGTCTTATACTGTTTTGTTTCAATGTTTCTTTGTAATTTTTGCACATTTTTGTGCACACTACATTCAATTATTCCCTGATCCATGTACACATCATGCTAATGATGTAATGGAGCTACTGAATTGTAGCCACATCTGCTCTTCAGCAGTCTGTCAGAGGCGAGGCTGCCGTGCTCCGGTGTCACCGGGTCCTCTGACCACCAACGGGAAAGGTGGATGAAGCGTCTTGGCCAAAGACAACGACAGAAACAGTCAGAGTGGGGATTCGAACTTGAAATCCCCGATTACAGACAAACTCCTGCAACCGTCGCCATTGTTGAGGCTGCTCTGACAAAGACTGTCCTGACTGTTTGTCCTTTGAAATCAGGGTATTGTAGCATACATCATTCTTTTTAAGAGAATATTTAGCTTTGTCACTTCAGAGAAATCCTTGTTAACACAAAGAGTCCACAGTGCTGGTCAAAGGGAAAAGATAAAAGAGAGGCTCCTGTGGCGAAACAAGATCACAGAGTACCTGCAGATTGACGTTGGTACGGTATTTAATTTGGTTGGGACTGTGACGCTCACAAGAACATTGATATCAGCTTTAGAAGCAGATTAATATACAACTTTTAAAAAACTGTATTAAATGCTGAATAGCCAGAAAGTACTCCTCTACCTCAGATTGTATTGTATTGAACAATATAAACAATTTATTATTAATACATTGTATTGTGTGAACAATGTATTTTAGTTCATACATTGCATCTCCATCATCATGTTTTCATCTTTCAATATTTCATATTTGTCATGTAAACATATTGCTAACCCACTTCCCTTTTCTGTAGAATTAAAAGCAAAACTTGTTTTGCAGCTTTTTAAACAATTTGAGTCATAATTTTATTGTCAGGGGGAGCGGTGAGCCAAGCAGGTAATGTGCTCGGTTATCATGTGGTCATAACCAACATCATATCTGTCATAAAACACAACTCTGGACAACCCACAATCTGGCATGGATGTCTGCCCAGAAGTAGGTCCAAAATATAGGTTTTCTTTTTCTCCCTAAATTGATGTTTTCCAAACAACATATTTAAACATTTCCAAAGTGGTTGCAATCCACTTGTTGTAGTTTCACAGAGATATTTAATCAACCATTTGACAAAAACTACTTTATAGATTCACTTCCTGTAAAGCCCTGAATCACAAGCTCATCAAAGGTAACAATGTCATGCTTTATGTTTATACTTTATGCCTTCTTCTTTGGTGTATTTTATTGACAGCAATATATCTGAATACAGTTTGGCGTAGATTCAGGTATACTTTCCGTATTCAGGCTATAAATTGCTAAAGAAACTCACAAAACAAAATAATAGATTGTACAAAACAGTCTATCCAAATCTATCATTTGTTTCAATCTTAGTTGGAAGAGTTCAGTTAACACAGCCCCCCCTACTCCATTATTTCAGTCTGAGATTGAAACTATAATTATGCAGTTTTTAAATATGATTCCCTTTTGTCTCTTTTGATTTACTTCAATCATTATTGTGTGTCTTGAAATTTACCTCCTTTGACCCAACTCAGGAGAGTTTCTATCATTTGTTAAATGTGGTGGATTAGAGAGATTAAAACCGCCCCGTTTCACCACCTGAGTCTAACTAATGTTGCTTTATTTGTTTTTTAGTCTGTGGATATGTGAGGCTAACAAATGATCAGACCTGAGGAGCAAATAAACAAGTGGCGACAGTGGTGAAAGGAGTGAATCAGACTCTCCAGAGTTTCCAATGTTTACGAGATAAGCCATGTTCTCTGTCATGTACTGTACCCACTGTGTTGAACATATGGTTCTTGGAAGAGGGGGGTGGGATGGAATTGCATGCTAATATGTACAAAAGAAAGCGGGTGGGAATGTAAAGTCACAAGCTCACCATGAGACCCGGGAATGTGAGTCACTCCCTTGTCCCGCAAGCTGCTAGTTGAGAATAACCTCGGCAGAATGCTGTTGAGTCAAGACGAGCTAGTTTCAACTCTCGCTGACCTTTAACTACCTTGCATTTTATTTTATTATGAATCTTCTAGAAAGAGATGTTTACATCAGGTTTGTGACGATGAAGGTGAAGGTTCATTCGGTCTGTACGGGTCAGAATGTGCAGCTGATTCATTTGATTTATGGATGATTCTAAGAAACAGAGTTTCTCTAATTTTCATGACTCAGCATGCCGAAGGTCAGGGGTTCCTGTTCAAGGGTCTTAACTGGGGGGATTTAATTGTCCCAGTAATCCATTACACTGGTCTCCACACAGAGGAACACTGAGTCCTTGAAATCAAGCTTGAAGTTACATAAAGATCTGAAGTTCAGAGGCCTCTTTGTCTTTTTCACACAACATAGCAGTTTAACTTGATACAACATAACATGAGCAGGGTCAAAGGTAAAGATTTACAAATACAACAAAAATATATAGATTGAAACAAAGGGCGTGATTAGAATTTAATTTTAAAATTAAAAGTAGCATTTAAAATATAAAAACTGAAAGAAGTATCTGTTTATCTAAAACAAAAATTAATCATTCTGAATTAAATCAAGGGAATTGATTTGTGAAACGAGATGGATTCTTGTTTCACTTAGTTGTTTTACAAAGTCAGGCTCCGCAGTGACGTAATGTTTTTCCTCAAAACAAATTCATCTTAATTTTCCAAACCAGAAATTACACACAAGTAATACTTTAGAAGAACAGCAAAGGTAAACAGTTCTGTCTATATCTTGACTCCCTAAGGAAAGAGGAAGTTATAGATTAATTTTGAGCTTTTCTTTGATGTTATCAATAACTTAAGAGTTAATCTGACCTCCTATACTTATTTTTACAGTCATAAGAATGTATTCTTTCCTTTTTTATTTTACCACATAATACATTTTTTCAAACTACTGTATAAGTTGCATGTTTCACATTTTGTTCAATCTGAGATTTGCACATTTCCGCTACTTCAACCACACACATAACAAAATTATCTCTGTTGTCCAAGTGCCACAATAATAACAGACAAACTCTTCATTACTGTCTTCAAATTCAGAAGATTTTCATCCACTTACTTTGACTTTGCACTATTTGGGAAAGACCAGGTAACAATGTCATTGTTACCAGTTGAACTTAATCTTCTGTTAAGTTCAACTGCAACTGAAGGGAACAGAGTTGAAACTGTGTAAACTGAGGCCCTCATAGAGCTAAATGTTAACCAAAACAGTGGCAAAGCTCTGACATTTAGAAAGTGTTTTGCTTGCAATTTTGAGCATTTGGCAAAATACAAGGGACTAAGAATATCTTTAGCAAATGACACTGCTATTAATCAAATACTTGCTGAGATGCTGCAATGTAATCAAGGCTAAAAGGTTTTTGAGGCAAAGCTAACTTCAGACCAACTCCTCTATGGTATAAAGTGTTGTGAAGTAAATAGTTCTGCAGAATATCTAATGTTGAAGAACATTAAAACCTTGGACTAGCAGAAAGGGATGTTGCTTTTCTGTTTATCTTCCTTTTCTTTAATTCAGTAATTTTGTTACAAACCAGCCTTTGTATAAATGTCTTGCATAAGAAGTCTATCCTTTTATATTTCGATTTTCTAAACAAGTTGCATGGTCAATGGTCAGAAACTTTACATGATAATAAAGTGAAAATGCACCAGAATATTGTTGAAATTTAAAAGACTGTTAGGGCAAACAAATCTCTTTGTAACATAAATGTCTTTGTAGAAAAAGATCAGTGGAGAAATTAACTGTAATTTAATAAAACATAAGCCTGATGTGTGTTTTAAAAATCAGAAATCCTGCTCAGTGAGGCTCTTCAAAACAAAACCTTTTAAAAAATCCCTTCTGTGACGCAAAAGAAGGGAGTCATATTGGATTACAATATGTTACAAGGTGAGGTGACTCTCTCTGACTCACCTTGCCTTCACCTCCACCTTACACATGTTTACTGTAATCCACCTGCGAGTGCTGCTGCTCTGTCAGGGAAAGAGTTTGGTGTCCCGACGGGTTCAAACATGCAAGTGGAATATTTCAAAGCGGATTAATTGCCAGAGCTTTAACCAGCAGAGAACCAACACAATCCCTCCTGACCCTGAAGGCCACAACATAAGACCACAACAGATGACCGCTCTTAACTGGACTGCAGTCATCAGCCTTAATCCAGATTATTCCAGACTATGAGCTGGTTGTACACTCATCATTCCCGTTGCTTCCAGTGTCTCTGTCTGGGCTATTTTGAGACCACACAGTCGTACCACCCTGTGTGCTTGCTGCAGGGAGAATTGGGTCTGTGTGCAGCATGCATACATGAACAGTTCTTTCCATCCTGTGTATCACGTCTACAGGCGCTCCAGCTTCATGTTGCAGCGCATAAATAAGGTTTGAAGGTAGTCAGAACTGTCAGCACCTCTCACATCATAAATCCCCGCAGCCTCTCAAACACTTTCTGCATCATCTTACTTCTTGTTTGTAAAGACTTGTCCTATCTGTTTGGTCTTTGTTTAGATCTTTGTGTCTCCAGAGATACTCAGAAGAAATTTTTAAATGACAGCGAATCAAAAACAAGATCTGGTATTTACATCTGATGTTTTTAATTTACAACTCGATCCCAGACTTGGACATTTAATGTAAGTGGAGGACTAACGACATTAAAAGTAAAAAAAAATAAAGAAAAAGAAGAAGAAGAAGAAGAAGAAAAACTCAGCTCGGATATCTGGTGGGCTCTGCTGGTTATTTTATGATATTCTGATGTGATCATCTGGCTGCTTAAAAAAATAACTGCTGCTTTTACTAAGATAATCCTCTTCATTATCAAACTAATGACGCCAAATAAACGGAAACAGCTGTGACCAACAGTAAAATACAACTCATATTTTTTTTTCTTTTTAGCTTGAAGACAACTTTTGTGTCTTAGTGTTGTTCATGTGTCAAAGTGGAAATGTAAAACACCTCTTCTCTGCTGGGGTGGTCCAGATGGTTCTGCTGCTAATTTAGCAATGGACTTCAAATTGGTCTTGCTGGTGTTCTGTGGATTTCTCCCTGCAAACATTCAGAGGCATGAAAGGTTGAAGCACTCTCTTTTTCCCTATTTTACAAACAAAGCTCCCTACTCCATGATGTAGAAGTCAGCACATTATTTCCCTTTTTCTCTGTAGGAACAACACGATAAAACCTTTCCATGCTTACTTGCTTTTAAAACAAAATGAGGAACATTTGCTTTGGATGTTAAAATTACCATCCAAAGCATAAAAATGAGTGGAATATTTGTGGATTTTCCTTCCCAATACTGTTCCTTTTATTTTATTTTTGTAGACCTTTGGAGAAGCTACGCGAGTGTCGAAGCTGCCCTGAAGGCTTAGTGTGGATTCATAACACTTCCACGCTTCTCATGTGGATTTAGAGTTTAAACAGCTGCTGATGCCCTGACACAACCCCTGTGGGAGGTGGGGGAGAAAGGAAACAAACAGTGTGTGACACCACTGAGGAATTACACAACACTGTTTTCTATTTACTCACGGGAAGAAAAGACATCTTTGAGATCTTACAGTGGTTTATCGCAGAAATTCAGGCGCCTGACCTTAATATTAAGAAACCGAAGGACACTTTCTTACAAAACAGAAGCTAGTGAGGTCAAGACAGAAGTATACTCATGTATCTAATATCCTAACTAACTCAATTAGCTATGAAAAGCAGCATTAAAGGCCCCCCTCTGAGGGTAAAGTGACACACTTCAGCGGATGTTCATTAACTACTCAGGGTCGAAGTTTAAATGCCGGTAAGAGCCACCAGGGACCTAGAGTTAGAAATGTGTAATATAAAACTGGCCGATATGAAATTGGGCCAACAGATATTGGTACAAGGTGTCCAGGTTATTATCTTCAACGTCCAATTAGCCCATCTCAGTGGCTAACTTATCTCAGGGATCTTTTCACCAGGTTTCAAGGAGACTTGCATAACACACTGCTGACGTCAGGGTTTGAACTTAAGCCACACTGTTTTTCCTTTTGTCACCTGCTCTTGTTCTGTGTTGAAAACGTTTGTTTGAACTTTGAACAAACCGGTTTCAAACCATTGTTCCTGAACTGAACGATTGTGATTGACGTACATTAAGATTTGACTACTTTAGAGAGATAAAAGGTCAAGTGATCTGAAGAGTCCAGATTTATCCTCTCAGAGGGGTAAGAAGATGGACAGATGACGAGATGCACCCATCATGACTAATGTCTACTTTAGCAGCCTTTGGGGGAAGCACTATGATCTGTAGTTGCTGCAACTGTCTGGGTCCAGGTCCAGCTACATTATGAGGTCATGAAAACACTGGATGACCAGGTTATTCCATCAATGGATGTTTTCTTCGCCGACCACACAGGAATATTCCAAGACGACAAGGCCAAGCTTCATCGGGCTCTGACCAAAGAGAATCTTTGTGATGTTCTGGAGAAACCTTTGCACCACGGCCAGACACTTTCATCATAAGAGCAATATCTTGGAAAAATAAAAATCAACGCTGGATGGCAATGAATCTCGAGACATTGCAGAGGCTTACTGGAACAATATCACAGGAAATGTGTGCTTTAATCAAAGTTAAAGGTGGATCAACGCAATACTGTGACCTTTTGCCTGTTTTGGTTAGGTGCTGCATTTGTATCAACCTCAGCTTCCCTGCAGCTGGAACAGATTCCAGATCATCAACCACAACAAACAGGAACAAGGATGGCTTTTGAACCTTTGATCACAAAGGTTATTTAATGACAGCAGAAACACACCTCTGCTTTTATGCTCCTGTTTGGATTATTTTAAGCTCCAACTTGCTCTCTTCTTGTTGCTGCAGGTAAAGAGGCAGTTTATGTGCTGCACTCTAGATAAGCCATTTATTCTCAGTGCTTCCTCTCACAAAAGATGTCTCATGCAAAGCTTGGATTAGGATTCCTTGTAAAGCCACTAAAGTGCAGGCAGCTGGAGTGACAAGCAACCTGATAATAAATTTGCATAACCCTTGAACTGTGAAATGCGAAGCACCACATGGTTATATCAGACCCCACCGTGTGCAGGTTTCCATGCAAACACACAGAAACTAGTTGCGTGCTCTTATACGTTCGTCTGCATTCAGGTGTTATCAGACCAGGATTAATCACACAGTTTTACGTCAGGACTGATGTCTGTTTTTGTGTCAGGTTCACTTGACGTACTTGCAAAACGATTTAGAATCCTTAAAACGTTTCCCAGTCTGTCAAAATGTGACTAGGAATTTTCACATATTTCATGGACATTTTTGTCTGGCACACCAAGCAAAAATAGTGCATAATTGTGAAATTGAAAGAAATAAAATAGTTTTTTCTAACATGCATTTGTATTCACTCGTCTTCTGATTTTGCTGAAAGGAAAACCTCCACCTCTGCCTTTGTTGCTTCTAACAGAATTTTTCTTCTAGGAATGCCCTTTGTGTGTCTCCATTTATATTTTAATCAACTCTGACCACAACATGACGCCTCCGCCACCCTGTTTCACTGTGGAAATACACTGAAGTTTTAAATTACAATGTACGTAAAAGCACAAGAGCTGTTAAAACTTTTACAGGGCGCTGGCTGTGATGTTTTCTGACATTTAATTACATGAAGGACTCTGAGAAAGACTTTATAGTTTAGCCGTAAAACATATGTCAGACAGTTAAATTGCACTTGTCTCAATAGCAATGCGTCACTTTTACTGGAACACAACACAGACATGGAAATAAAATTCACTTGTTCCTGGAAAAAAAAGGCAAAAATAAATAAATAAAGAATACAAATCAAACAGTAAATACACTTTCAGTATCTTTATTAGGAGCTACCTGTGTATGACTGTGTCTGCAGCTCAGGAGCAAAACAAATAAATCTAAATCTGTTCCCCATCACGCAGCAGATGAGCAGAGATTTTGCTGCTATTTTTAGATCTGATGAGAGGAAATTAATAATCTCCCCTCCCGTCTCGTGCCACACGAGACAGTATTTCATCGTATCGTGTTTCATCAGGCTGATTTTAGCGTGCAGCGGATACCGATGACAGGAAGAGTGGAGGCAAAGTCAGCTGCTGAGAACATTGTAAACAATTTTCTCACTAAAAGCATGAAAACATCAGAACTGTTTCCAACTGTGGTTTTGAATGTAAACAAATCTCTTGTACATGACACACAGCTACAGTTTGACTTCTTGCCAGGGGAAATTATGCACAAATAACCTTAATAAAATCTGTAGATTTTTTTTTTTTTTTTAGACTTAAAAAGGAGCAAACCTCATTAAACTACTCCACATGCTGCAGATATAAAGTAAAAGTCAGCGCTGGATTGGCCACAAATTATGACGTTTCCTCTGCCGTTTCACTCCACCCCACCCTTGATGTGTAAAACAGGTGAGCTTGTAGCTACTGAAAAGTGGCGGAAAATTCTGAACATATTTTCCGTGACTCTCTGTCGACCCACTCATAGGGTTTTCCAGCATTACAAAGCTGATTATGCTGCCCACGGATGGGACAAGCAGCAGCCTGCGCCGCATATTGCTCACCTGATGAACTGCGCAGAGTGAAAAACAGGCTCTTGCTTTCACTCTGCAGCTGATCTGCTCCTGCTGAATGCCCTCCTGTGTTCCACTGTGAATCCGTGAAGGAAGTTTGTTTCGAGTGTTTGAAGTCCATAATCTGAGCTTTCCGCCAATGTAAAGCAGATCAGTCACCACCGTCACAGCTGTGGGGAGCTTGGCCAAGAACATCAACTAAACTGCTTATTAATGAACTCTGGAACCAGAATGACGCATGCTTGGGAAGCTTGGTATTCCCAAGCAAATTACTGAAACTAAGCTCGGAGATTATTGTCTTGGAGCTGTTTTACAATGTTGGATTCTGATCAAATTTAAATGCAATTTCTAACATCATTTTAGTTCCAGACATTAAATTAAGCACCAGTGGGGTTTGTGCTTATCACCAGGAGTCAGATGAGAGACAAGGTACATGCTAGACATTTTGCCGGGAAACAGGAAAACACAGAGAGGAAACAACAATGTTTCACTCACACCGAAGGGCAACTTAGAATCGTCAATGAACATGGATGTTTCTTAGAGAGTTGCAAGAAGAGAGAACTTGCAGCAAACCAGTGGAGAACAAGGAAACTCCAAACTGAACAGAGAACTGGTCCAATCAGTGCAAAGAAAGAGTAGTTCCAACTACACCATCAAAAACCAGTCGATGAAGAATTGGAATCAAACTATTTTACACGTTTGTCTGAATCCCCCCGCCTCACATTACTTACTATTGTTTCTGTAAATTTTCCCTGATGGCAACATACAGTATTCTGATAAATAGGTTAATTTTTAATCTTTGTTTGGATGACATCGTCCACTCATATACGTTAAAGCCTCCGATTATCCGCAATATTTTACAGTATTGGGAAGAAGCTGCTGGAGATTGTCAAAAGTTCAGGGTTTGTCTTTGTCAACGTAGCATCATCCAAACGCATTGGACAGTTTGCATCGTAACAAAAAAGGTTCAACTTCATAAAAGTACAGCTTAAAACCTGGACTATCAGGTGGGATGTAAAGCTTGCAGTATGGGTCACGAGAAGAGCTCGATCTTTGCAGGATGTGTTGGCAGTGCTTTGATTTGTCTTCATCTTCACAGGTCAAACATCTCAAGAGCAATAACTGGACATACAAGCCCGTATATAGACACTCTACAGAGATAATTACCTTCAGACAGATTAAAATTTTGCTTCCGTTAGAGTCCTCACAATAAACCATTGGAAGATTCCCACAAGAAAAAGATCAAGGTTTCACTGTATTGACACAAAGATCTAAAACATGCATGTAAAAATGATCTGAATACTTTTCAAAAAAGAAGCAACAATTATCTTACAGCAGCTAAAAAAAGTAAGACTGTTAATTATTACAGTAATATTGTATTAATATTATTAATAATTAACAATAATAGTAGCTGCTAAGCTGTTGAACAGAAGAATGTTACCTTTTGCCGTTCTGGTCCATATAAAGTATAACAAGCTGGTGTTGGCTGATGAATTAGTTGGGCTATCTGCTCCGACAGGACCTAGTGATTTGTGGCTTGATGGGTAGGATTCCTAAAGTTTCCACTCCATGACATTTTATGCTTTCAGTGCAAATTTGTTGGAGCCTTTTCTCAGTGTGCAGCTGCAGGTAAGAGGAGGATGGAGGCGGGGTTAGCTCTGCTTTACTCTATGCTCCATACAGTCAGGTAAAACTCCTATCATACCAGCACCTTGTCTGGCATCTCGATAAGAGGGGACAAAAAACACAAACCTGAACCACTCCTTGTTGCACCATATGCCACAGCATAAAAGCAAGAACAGGTATTTCCGCAACTCTTCTTACCTTCCTCATTCCCTTTCATCTTGGTTTAATTTCCGTTAGTTTCCTGACCTCACATCATCAGGAGTCTCCCCTGCCCCATCTCCATATCCTTTTGATATTTGATGTGGTCTGGACAACGAAAACAGGCTTTAAGCTCCAGGAACTGAATGATCCAAATGTTTTGTGGCTCTTAAACCAGAATATTTTCAAGCATCCAGGAAATGGTTTGCATATCTGCACGTCTGTGATTTGGAAGGCAAAACAAACAAGACATACAGTACATGCCTTTGCGAAGTAAGAGCGTAAACGTGACAGCTGTAAGTGTAACCACACTTGATAGTAGCAATTTCAGAAACATTTTGACGTTAACTGCTTTACGATGTGAGATAAGGATCACATTATCCCCTCCATACGTCAAAGCATGTGTCAAATATTAACAAGCGACTAACGGGCTGCAACACGAAGCAGCAACTGTGGGGGAGTTTAGAAAATTAACGGTTTATTTTATACAGATTCTAACTTTTTGTGCACAGTCTGTCCAAACTAGAACTACCATCTTTACAAATATTAACATAATAAAAGTGGAGTTTAAAATCTGAGCTAGCCATTAAAATGCTTATCTATGATTTTTTTTTTTTTTTGTAAAATTCCTTGAAACGATGTATTGAAATTTTTTTATATGAATAAAATGATTTAATACAGTGTGTATAATAATTCAGTTTCATTTTTTATTGAAATAAATGAAGTTCTCAGCGATATTCTAATTCACTGGGTTGCACCTATACAGTATAATGTACTTCTTCCCTGAACTCCCAAAGACTCAAACTCCATGAAGTGGTTATTATTATGGTATACAGCATTATGCAACAGCATCTCAGCTTTCAAAGTTCATGGTATTTATTTTCCTTCTTTATCGCCTGAACATTAACCTTGAAGCCTTTTCACTGAACACGTTTTTTTCAAACCGTCTTTTGCAAAGCAAAACTGAAGCACAGACTCAACCAAGTCATTAAAATGCATTATTTACGTCAGTCTGGAGGTTAATTTCTACCACAGGGGTTGATTTTAAGTGGTTCAGTCTAAAAATCTCATTAGTGGAATGCTACTTTGTTGAGAAAGTTGGAGAAATGCAATGAACATACAGACTAGCAAATGGGAAAGGAAAGTTTGCTTCAATAGCACTCAGCTGTTCTTTCTAAAATGAAAACATTTTATCTAGATTTTAAGTAAAAAGCCTGATTCACAGCACTGCTTCCCCTTTTTACTGAATGCCACCTGCTCACGTTTCACTTTCATTTCTCCTTTTTGATATTTCTGGACTGTTCAACTCTGAATCTAAATAAGCACGACACAGAAAATGGATTTTACCACAACGAATGCCTTTATTTACCAAGACACTTAACACAAGTATGCAAAAAACAATAAATCAGACGCTCAGGAGGACAGAACATTTAAAGTGGTAATAAGGAATGTGCTTGTTTCCATTTTTTTTTTTAAAGAATCATTTCAAATAAATAGTCTATAGTCTCTGAAGCTAGTGTTCTTATCAATATATCCTCTTCAAGTCAGATTTGCAGGAATGAGGAAGAAGATGAATGACAAAAAGAAACTGCAATAAAATCCCCTTTTCAAAACATATTTATATAGGTGGAAAGTGGAGGAACAAAAAATGTAAAAGGCAAATCCCTTCTTCTAAACCTAAATAATATTCCACCAAAAAAAAAAAAAGAAAAAAAAAATCTAAATCCAAGTGCGTGGTAGACAACAATCTCTCTTACAAGACGTCAATAGAAACACAAAAATGTCCTTATTAGATGTTTAATTTGTCCGTTGCTACAAGGCTGCTGACCGAGCCAGCTAAGGTCAGCTTGTTCAGGTAACTAGTTAACTCCTCCACCAAGTTGTGCTCTGCTGTTGGGGGCAGTTCATTAACAAAAAGGATGTGATATCACAGGTTAAGCACCACGGCAGCATCCTACCTAAGAATAGCTTCACACGTCTCTGCCTCTTTCTTTCTCTCTCAGAGAGAACTTAAAGATACCGATTTGTACCAGAGGAGAGGGAGGAGGGAGGTCTTACAACGTCAGAGGAGAGAACCTGTAGAAAAATCGTCCGTCTCATGCAACAATGCTCCTACCATGTATCACAAAGTAAAAGTCTCAGTCTCGTAAAAGAGAAAAGTGCAAGGGAGGGCAGTAGCAGCCCTTTCCTTCAGCAGGTGAGCAAGAGCGCAGGATCAACCTTGCAGACTCTTCCTCTAACCGAGAGGCATCTGGGGTGTCCAACCAAGCGGACCCCTGTTCAGGCAATGAAGCACCTCAGGGGGTGAAGCAGCGGGGTTTGTAGCTCCAAAGAACTTTTCTCCCATGCTTGAAATTGAAACCAGGTCGGCTCCGATGTGCCTTCAGTCAGTGCTGTGCTCCTCCAGCTGAGAGATGATGGTGATCAGATTCTGGAGGCCGAAGATGAAGCCGCTGTCTTGGCCTTCGTGGACCACGCTGTCCTCTCCGTAGTGCCGACACGTGGTGTGAGCAAAGTCAATCATGCGCACGTCCACCTCGGGGCTGCTGGCCTCTCCCGCTCTGTGCGAGGAGCGGCCGCTGCCGCCGCCAGACAGGCCGCCGGCTGCGCTGGTGGAGGAAGAGCGAGGGAACCCAAACGCTCCTTCCTCTTCGCCCTCCTCCTCTTCTTCATCAGACGGCTCGTCCTCGTCGCCTTCCTCCCCTCCTCGATGCCTGGGTCTGGCGGGAGTCCTGGGAGGGTCGCCGTCGTAGATGATGAGCAGCGAGCTGGAGTAGAAGCGGTAGGACTCGCACGCCTCCAGGGCGGCCTGCATCTCCCGGAGCCGGCGCAGAACCGGGGACAGCAGCTCGTGACGAAGTCGCCGGCCGTTGTGGAAGAACTGGTAGAGAGCCTCCTTGAAACCAGCAAGGGTCAGCTTTCGCCCGTGGTACTTGTTCATGAACATTATCTGGCCGGAGTCTGACTGGTACACCTGCAGAGACATGCAGAAATCCACTCCGTTAGGGTTCTCATTCACTTTTCATTTCAACATGTCATACCATCAACAAAAAAAAAAGGACTAAACTCCTTAGATTTTTTTCCTAACAGGTTAATGGCCTGCAAATCTCAGGTTTCGCCTTTTCCTTCATCTGATAAACATTTGTCCGTGTGAGTCAGAGTAATTAGACCAATTCAAAAAATACATTTCAATACAGAAATCTTATATTAAGATTTCCCTGAGAGCAGGGTAAACTGACAGAGCTAAAGAAAATGGCTGCTCAGAATGATGCATCTTAACACAGTAATGTGAAATTCAGTGGAAGGAAAATCCGTAGTTGAAATAGTGCACATTTGCAGGGAAAATTTTGAATAAAGCAACAAAATCCTGTTTAAAAAGATCAGCATCGCTCTGACCAAAACATAAAATCTATATCACATCATCACAAAGAGCTAAGTGCACATATTGTACATGCAACATAAGGACAAACTTTAACTAGGCTAACATTTCTGAACTAAAAATATTTTCTTTGTTGGTTCTATCCAACATCCTAAACTGAATTTTCTAGTTTCCATTAGCTGCAAGCCCTGATAAATCAATACGAACAGCAATATATGCCATCAAAATTGTAGCGGTTTCTGGGAGTGGACTACATTTCCCAGGATGCTTAGTGGCATGTTTTTGTATCCTAAGTTTTGATTATGCTCTAATTTACTGAGCTGAACTTGTATTCTTCCCTACACTCTCATTTTCTTTGTCCATTTTAATCCAGACGTGCAGAACAGTGAAATCAAATTCCAGACTTTTCCAACCTAATTAAGCCAATCTCTGTACCTGCATCCCACAGAGCCGCACTCCAATCGATGCTGATGTGCTCTGTTGACACTTCCGGATCTGATTGGCTTTCTTCTCCTCTGAAGCGTCGTCTCCATGTTGGCGAGTTCCCATCTTTAAATCCAACACACACGGGACTCTGTAGCGCCACGTCAGGTTTTCCAACAGAATAAATTCTGTGAGACGGGGAGTCAAGGATCACACCAATAAAGAAGACAGAAATAAGTCTAGGTTTTGCTACAATTGCTTTTTTTTTTTTTCTTTCTTGGGATTTGGTTTTCCCAAGAATGGAGCGTTGCATCTCCATGCGAGTCACTGAATGCAGCGTTATTCATAAAAAAGGATACTGTATTGGTTGCGATGCTTTGCGTTTTCCTTCATCCTCTGTAATTGCTGTTGGTGGCACTTCAGACTCCATGGGTTGTGTTTGATCTGTGACACCACGTTGCCTTTCTCCAAGCTGAAGTACAGAACCTCAGCCTGCTGCTGCTGGACCTCGTCACGATTATAACTACACAGAGAGAACAAACACAGAAATGTTTTTGCTCCTGAGCTGCATACAGAATATGAAGAAACCGGCCTCATTTCAGCGAGCATCTTCACCTCATGATCTTGTCCTCTTTTCTGCTGTTTCGGGGTCTGTCTTTGCTGTAGTTTTCCTTCTCCTGCAGCAATGGGGACTGCTTCTTGTTGCTCCACTTCAGCATCTTGCTCTTGGGTTCTTGGCAGTCCGCCGAAGGGTCTTTGTTTTCCGAGTCCCCAGATTCGCTATGGAGAGGGTAGGCGATGAGGCACAGGTTTCCCTCCTCGTCTTCTTCGAAACTAACCGACACAACACCTGCAAGACGAGGAAGAGACGTTTACTAATGACCAACATGTCATACGAAGCAAACATTCAAATGTTAATTAGACATTCTGCATGGTCTACCCAAATCAAGTTAAAGTTTCACAATTGCCAACAAGAAATGTGACCAACTCTTTAGATTGCTGCCTACTACTGGTCCAAGCATTTTCTTCTGACTTAGAAAAACAAAATAGAAAAACATTTTACCATTTAGAAGTAATTTTAATTATTGTTTTTCTTTAACTGTATTTGCTTTAGACACTGCAATAGAGGGAAACAGTTTGTTGTTTGTACTCAAGGTTGTAAGATGAAAATCTAATTCAGCCCCATATACGTTACACATTTACACATCTGACCAGTCAAAAAAAAAAAGATCATCTTCGTTAGTGCGGCTGAAAAACAAATAATAATCACAATTATGCATTTTTTTTATGTTAGGTGCTTCTTACCAAGGTATTTAAACATTCAAAAGCCAAAATTTGAGTAGAAACTAGCTCAACAAATAACTTATGAAAACATCTCGATGACGAACATTTTGCAACGTGATCCCAATATTCATTTTTTGTGATACAGCCAACAAACATGCAGCCAAGTCTGCCCCCACCAGCTCCTAATACAACTCCCTACAAGGCCCTGAGTGCCTGCAGAGATGGGAGGGGAGGTGTCGCACTGAGAATAAACATGGCAGCTGCAGTCACCGACGCATATGAAAAAGAAAGAGGAAGGAAACCTGAGGTAGAAAGCGTTTGAAAAGGAAGAGCTAGTGATATAAACAAAAGGGCCAGGGATTTGATTCATCACCATGATTCATGTATTCTGTTAATATTTAGTGACTTAAAGTAGCGAGTAGAGAAAGGTCGGCTGATGTCATTTGCTTTGACGTCACCGTCACAATCTTCTTCCTCTTCCTACGAACGGCTCCGCCTCTGAAACTCATCCAGTGGGACTATGCTGTTCAGAGTTGCAACGTAATCATTCTCAGCGATTGTGGGAACTTCTGAGTCACTCCTAATTAATCCAATAGGATGCTTGGAAAGTTGTGATAAGGAGTAATTCAAAGAAGACATGCGTTTGTTTTTTCCTTTGTTTCTTTTTTTTACAGCCCAAGGGCACAAAAATTAGGAGAATGACTGAACTGCAGATTATCGTCAGCTACCGTTTCCTTGTTTGCCTGAAAGTCTGAACCTTGACCCAAAGTAGTAATAAAAGACATTGTTTACTTCTAAAAATGTGTAAAAATTTTAAAAGCATTAGATTTTATACACATTAATTGCAGATGAAATTTTCTGACGATACCTCCTGATAAAAGTGAGGAAATTCTAAACATTAGTTGACGTGGTGTGCTTTCGAAAGGCCCAGAAGACCGTCATCTAAATCACACTCGCGTATCTTTTTATAGCCGCATAACCCAGGGGTCAGATACCACTCATGAGCCCAGGCTCCGTCAAACTTGGCCGAAGGAGACGTCTGCTTTCGCATGCATTTGGTGTCATTGTCTGCGAGTGCGAATGTGAGCCTGTTGGCCTTGGCTGCAACCAGGAAACGCTACACTCTTCATTAAAGGCCTGCGTGCGTGCGTGCGTGTGAAAATGTGTATTTGTGTGACGCTCTCTGAAACTAGAATCTCCTCAAATGACTTGTGAGCTCCTCTCTCCACTCCAGGTGATGTGGCCCAGTTATTTTTGATCCAGGCGGTGGGGTCGTCTCTCATCTTGAAACTGTAGATGTTTTAAAAGACACCCCTGGCTACACATCCTCCTGGTTGTCAGTTCCTACATTCATGTGCCATTTGAAACTCCCCACTGGACATGACATGTGCCCACCAGCATCTTAAAAATGATTGACATAGCACTTAAAAAACAGGAATCCAATCCACTCTGAATTTGTCCTGTTGTGTACGCAATGTTCTTTAAACCACCGATTACAACCAGACCCAGTACAACACAGAAGAAAACAATGCTGCTAATTAAGGGGACTCCCAAAAAGCACTTCTAAAATATTTAATGTCTGAACTTCTTTAGTATTAAAAATAAGTGTTTAACTTATTTGTAGTCATTTCAGCTCAGCTTACATTTATAATTTTTACCTCTTGAATTAATAAGTCAATTAATTAGTCTGAACTGCAGAGCTGTATACTGAAACTTCAAATAATTTGCTTCCATTTATTAAACATGTACCAATAAAATGGCATTAGATCAGACAAAGCTTGTTTATTTCTTTGATCAGCTGTTATATGGGATCATATAAGAAATGCTGACTACTCCCAACATTTTATATATTTGTAAAAAAGGAACATTTATAAATAACTAAATTAAGCTAAACCCATTAAAAAGACATCATTGGTGGTTTAGTGGACAAAACAGGAAATGAGACCCCAAACCAGTCTCTGCTCAAGGCCGCATATATTTTTGTGCAGGCCCTGATTACAAACCCACATTGAATACAGTCAAAACAATAGCACTCTTCCTGCTGCACCCTTTGGGTAAACGCTGGTATCTTACCTTTATATTGAGGGGTGAACTTCCTCATCTCTAGAGGCAGGTTTTTGTAGAACTGGTGCTCCCGAGGTATGAGGGGTTTGCATATCGTCTGTTCCCCGAAGCGCAGCACGCAGGAGTGGCCTCCCACCTGGTGCACGAAGGGCTCAAGCATCACCCCCTTCGCCGAATAGGGAGTCCCGTCCGCCTGCATGAGGGCTTCCAAAGCGGGACTCATTCTCAATCCGCATCGGACGGCTGGGCTGTGGAGACCCAAGTCGCAGGGGAGGCTAGCTGCTCGGCCGTTTGTTAGGCTCCCTATCCTCAGGCTTTTTCCAGTCGTCTTCACAGGGGGGCGCTGTTGCTCACCTGCTTGACTGGAACGGCGAAAAACAAAGGGCTGAAGGGGAAGAAGCAAAACCACCGTCGAAATCCGTTTTATCGTCCCTTTTCCTTACTGGAGGAGAGCGCTACCAAGGTCCAACACTAAGCTGTGTGTTTTTACGTTTCATTTACTGTTACTAAGCCACCAGTTTAAGTACTGAAACGTTTGTTTCTTTTTGTGAACGTACACTGTTTTCGCTCTCCTTGCTTAGCTGTTACCGAAACTGACGACAGAGCTGATCTTGAAGCTAGAAAAGCAGCAGAGGACTCAGCAAGCTCCGCCCCCACATCAGAAACAGCCAATCAGAGAGCAGCGGCTGTCGCTGGGAGGAGAGATGGCAGCGAGGAGAGATCAAGCAGACAAAGAGGAAGGAGAGAAAACAGGGGGGGATGGGAATACAGGAAAAACAACAAAAATACATTTTTCAATTAATTTAATTATTTTATGCATATGCCAACTTTATCATTAGGCAGCCATTGGGTTTTGTGTTTGTATTCTTAAAGGGGCACTGCAGATGCTAAAATTATTCACACATTTTGTTCAGTGATCAACAGTATATGATTAGTAATGTTAAAAATAAAAGGCTGTCAAATATCAGATGTTGCTTACCTGGTTATCTCTCATAGCCTAACCTCTTTACAAGGCTAAGACTGAGAATTTTTATAACCAGAATCCTTAACATGTTTTATTAAGATTTTTGTAAAGTGAAAGTAAAGTACTTCATAGTTTTAAATAAAAAAAACTAAAAAGTGTAGGAAGGAGGCTGTTAGTCAGACCTCTTTGCTCTGGGTAAGGAGGTTGGGTAAGAATAGAGATCTCCATTGCAACTTTGAGGGAGCTGCAGAGTATAGCCAAGGTGGGAGAATCTGGGAAAGTGGCAACAAGAAAACTATCAAAAGCTTCAAGAAATCCTGTGGAAGAAGATGCTCCAGCAAGATTTAAACAAAATGTAATTTTTTGGTCCCCATGCAATATAATGTGCATGAGGGAAAACTAAGATAACCATGAAAACATAATCTTATCATAAACCATGATGACAGTATCATGCTGGGAGAATCCTTCCTTTTAACAGTGACTGGATAGAGTTGATAAAAGGATCAGATCCTTCTGATGTGACTGAGCTTAATCTGTTCTACAGAGAGGAGATGGGAGACTTGTTAGTTTCCAGATGTGCAAGATGGCAGTGACAACCCAGAACACATACAAACAATAGGAAATGTAGTTCTGAAAAATGTTGACTGATTATGTATGCATGACACACTTTTCAGATATTTATTTGGGGAAAAAAGTTTTTTTTTTTTTTTGCTTCTACGTCTAAATTATGAACATTACTTTGTGTGGTTCTGTTGTGTAAAAATATACATCAGATTTTGCATCGTGAAAATATACATCAGATTTTGCATCGTGACAAAATACAAATAAAGATCAAGTGGTTTCAATATTTCACATCTCTGATGCGAACAACAAGCAAGCCTGCATGTCATCAGATAAGTGACTTAGAGTCCGTCACGTGTGGATTTAACGGTGCATTGCCAAAACAGCTCTATCCAAGAGTTTTGTCATTGATACTAACATTTACTATGCTGATGGAGAGGCAACTCAAGGCCAAGCTCAGACTGAAAATAGGACGGTGTCAAAGGAAAACCACAGCTGGGAAAGCAATAAAATATGTCCTCTCCTGTTTTTGTAGGTCTATGTCTTCACAAGATTATTTTGAGAAGCAACAAAATTATTATTCCAGTCATAATGGTCACTAAAGGCATTTTCCAAAATAGAACCAGCTGACATGCTGTGATCACTTGTTGAAAAACAACGTTTTCTTCTCGCTCTCCTCTCAGCACGGCGTTATCAATATAATAACTACATTTTCAGGCTTTGGACAAGCTTTATGTATATTTAATATTCACACATTACAACTCTACTACTTGTGTATACAATTCTGTGTTTACCTGCATAGAGTTAAATAGCAAGAAGTATCATCTGCTTTTGAGATGATACCATAAAAATATTATTGGTCGTAACAACCTGGTGTTGACAGTACACAAAATCTATACTGTGGCACCGTTCCTGTGTTGATGTGCATCAGATCACGGAGGCACTTTATCCAAACTATGATCTAAACGCTAGCTATTTCTTAAAATATATTCATATATATATATATATATATATATATA
>NW_006800045.1:512782-580567 GCF_000485575.1 Poecilia formosa
TACTGCGCAGAACCCTCAAGCTCCCAGGCCTCTGGTAGAGGACCCGAGCTCAGAGGATGAAAGAGACCACCCACGGAGAGTGAGAGGGGATTTTTTTTTTTTTTTACATACAATTAATTTGTCTGCTCTATTTTGCAGTTTGGAAAACTTGAGGCAAATCAAATTTTCAGCCTTGCATAGCAGAACATTTAATCTTTAAATAGGGAGCAAAGGCTTTGCAGCCTTTGTAATACTGCAAAGGTTGTAGTACTGCACAGAAAGTCCAGCAAAGTTTAGATTTAAGATTGACATCACAGTAACGCGAACTGTCACAACTCTTTGCCATTCCTGTAACAGCTTGTTTGTGCTCATACATAATGTGCTCTTTACATTTTCATAAAAGTTTAAAGTGCTAAAGACGGTCAAAGCGCTGTTTTTTTTAAACGTTAAAATTCACAAAGCATTGAAGACACTCTTTCTAATATGAACCTGACATTGGTGGACTACATTCCTGTTGAGTATAAATAGACTCCAGGTATAACAATCTTAAAATCCTTTATCAAGTTCCTGTTACACAAGAAAAGGCATCACAATAGACTGCAGGTGAAGCTATGAAGAAATGGGGTCAATGAAAACAACAGGTAGAAGGAAAGTTAAGAAGGAAAGTTAAGAAAATATGTTTTTTTAAAAACCAAATTAGGTTTGCAGCTGGCAGTGTGCAGATCTGATGAGAAAGGCTTTATTTGAAGCATTTTATTCAAAACTTGTTGAAATGATTTGTTTTATGAGAATCTAACTATAGCCAGTTGAGATGATTGGAATAATGGCAATATCAAATGAATGTGTCTGAACTCCATACTGTCAAGAGGGATCAGCTATCTACTCCAGTCCCAGAGATGATACCAGAGAAATTATTCTTCTTCAGGTTTAGAATCATGGAGACCTCAATGCTTTACAGGACATCTGATGTTGCTGAATTCTTTTATATCTGTCAGAAGACGATCACTTCCATCCATTTTCTTTACACTCTTGTCCCTAGTGGGGTCTCCAGCTAACGTTCCGGGCGAGAGGCGGAGTCACCCTGGACAGGTCGCCAGTTTGTCACAGGGCAACACAGAGACACACAGGACAAACAACCCACACCTAGGGACAATTTGGAGAGGCCAATTAACCTGACAGTCATGTTTTTTGGACTGTAGGAGGAAACCCATGCATGCACATGGAGAACATGCAAACTCCATGCAGAAAGACCAGGGCTGGGAATCGAACCCAGAACCTTCTTGCTGCAAGGCAACAGCTCTACCAACTGCGCCACTGTGCAGCCCTATGGAAGTATTATTTAAAATAAATAAATAAATACACACTTTTTTGTCTCAAAACATGTTTTCACATTGTCATAGTTGATTACTGTCTGTACTTAAACACATTTTTTATTCTTTAAGTTTGAAATGTCACAAATTGAGGAAAAAAAATAGGTGGGAATACTTTTTCGATGCCATTGTTCTTGACATACAGATTATTTTTCAATTATTGAATGAACTGAAAACTGAATGAATAAAAAAAATATCAGCCAACAGTTTAAAGGATTTATACATTCATAATTTAAAATATAACCAAACAAAGCCAAATATAAGAGTTAAAAAAAAACAAACATGCACTGTAGGTTGCTGGTTTTGTGAACAATGAGCTTTAACAAAACGCTAAAAAAACTGGTTTGTAAGTGGCAGAGCACTCTGATGAACTGGTTCATTCATGCTTAAATATATCAAGAGGTCCGAATATAAAATGTCTTTGTGAGCGGCACTAAACCTAATGAGTTTGACTGGCGTGCCAAGCTAGAAAAAGCCAAGAAAGTACAGTCAGGCTCCGGTCACTGGATGGCTACAACCTAATTATGCTCTAATCTCCGATGTTCCAGTTCCTCACCAGGATTACACATGGGAAGAAAATATCCCAGTTGCAGGATGGGAGGGAATTAAACGATCAGCACGTGGAGCAGGTGCTCATCTGGTCTCTGAGAACTCCCTGATGGCCTTGAGGAAAATGAGATGGGAACAAAAGAGGTAGTAATGTATTTATAATCAGTACCCAGACTGTCTGATCCAATACTGCTGGTATTTTTTAATCAGACCAATTTGAAGGTGTGTTCTTTTTCTTTCACTGTCATCTCTACGTGATCCAGCCCTGCCTGACTTCAGCTTTGTGCCAGGTCCACCCTACTGTCTCATGATCCAGCTCTGTGACCCAGAACAACATTTCCAGGTGGTGCCACAGGGTCACTAGTCTGCCTGTGAATCAGTGCTGTGATAAAATATGAAAACCCATTCTGGACATTTAATACCACATGGCCATGCAGCGGTCCCTGCAGACTTCATCTAACATATCCACCAGATATTTAAAATAAAGAAAAATCATAAAAATATAAATAAAATAGGCTCCACTTTTCTTCTTAAGTTTGATACATCATACTTTGTAAAATGATCATCTCAGATAAAGAGCATTATATTATCAGGTCAGACATGGGCCTAAAGAAGAGCATATGATGCTGGTGATGATGAAACCCGACTTATTAAATTGTAAAATTTCTGCAGAATAATAAAAGTAGCATAGTTTATATAGAGAGCTTTGGTTCTCACTGATTTACAAAAAAGCAATTAAATGGTGATGATAAAACCCAGCTTACTAAATTGTGAAATTTCAGGGAAGTGGCCTTCTTTCATGGAAATCGGATAGCATAAAGTCAGTACTGATAGCAGCCGATTATTTAATATAAGGTGCTTAGTTAAGCTTTTCTTGTGTCTCCTTTCAAAGGGTCTAGTGAACAAAGTCTGAGAAACATATGACAAAGAACCTTTTATCTGTAAATGCTTAACTGTAAGTGCACAGCTGATAGGGCTAATCCAATCTAAGAAACGTTCTGATCATTTGAGCGGTGATAAATTAACTTGATTAAATTTGAACTTCTACTGACTCTTGACGGCTGGTGCGCCAACCTCTGAAGTGAATAACTGATACCAACTAGTTTGACCTAAAGATTTTAACCCACCTTGTTCTTTGGTCAGTCAGAGTCAAATCAAGGTTTTGTGGACTTTTAAGCAGAATTTAATTTGTTCTTCCCACTTCCATCTAGGACCATCACTTACCAGTCACCACAGCAACACAGTAATTTATGTTATTTCTATTGTCAGTGGATTATTATTTGCACATCTGGCATCCTGGGACTTTCTAAATGTGAGACGTATGTGAAGTTGTTATGCCCAAATGTTTTGGGTAAATGTCTGTCAAATCAAGTCATGCTCTTTCCTTATGAATACTTTCTGAATTTACAAATTTAGAAAGCTGCAAAATAATTCATAATTAACTACACCTTTGAACATCAGACTGTTGATTGTAAACCAAGCCTTACATGTGAATGTGTTTTATATTCAATGCATATAATGATTAAATGCTTCTGAATGTTAATAATTTGAAAACAGGAGCAGTCATGAGTATTTTAGCTGCAGTAATAGACTGATGACATTTTTAAAACTAGAAGAAAATTGAAACATTTCCAGAAAGTAAGATAGCTCCTCTTAAGTTACTCCAAATCTCCTCCTGATTGGCTGATTAATCCTTTTACATAACACCATCAGAAGTGCATAATGCTCTTTTTATTGTATTTTCCAACAAAGTCAGAGAGGCCTGTTTTGTTTTTCTTGACTCAGTTCTGTTATTTTGTTTGCATTGTGTGTTAGGTTTAGTTAATCTGCAGCGTAAAGTTGAATAAGATTCCAGACATGTGATGTCAATTAAAAGCTTTGTTTCAGTGCCTCGCCCTTCATACGCAGCACAATTCTGTAAGTGATCTCAAGTAGGAAATTACAGGCACCGAAACTCCAGATGAAACCAGTAACACTGATCTGTCACAGAGTGTCCTTGGTAAACACAACTACTGTTGGAGCAGAAATCAAGTAGATTGTGGATCTCAAGTATTTGAGGTGGTTAGGAACCACAGCCACCCTGAAAACTTCTGAAACTTCTAGAAATACTTCATATCGCCTCTAAAAGTGATCATTACTGCCCCCTATAGGTTGTCATCCAATAATACAAACAGTAGAACTATCGCTATCACAGAAGCTAACATCTACATCTACAGTTTCCTTATTGCTGCTTTTGGGCTACAGTCAATCAGTGGCAAGGAAAACGAATGATGCTCCTGGAGTGGATGATTTTCAAACAATGTTGTGTAAAATGTGCTTACATTCAGCTTTCCAAGCTGGATTTCCTGTCAAAAATTGTAGGTATGCTTTACGTAAAAATATGTGAATTGATGTAGTGAGACAGTTTTGTTAAAGTGGTTCTGATACTAAAGTTAATGGAGCAAAGCTGGTATTGAATCTTGATTTAACACTTCTTTCTCTTCCGTCTCTTATAGTATGTGTCAAGTTTCAATCAGTTTAGATAATACTTATTAAACATTATTTTCTGAGGATAAAAATGTCCTCGAGGTACAATTAGGGTAATTACTTTGTAACTCTTTAAATTGGTGTGTGTGTTCCTTCAACATATAATAATTATTAAATAAGTAAGTTTGATTATAACTAAATGATTGATACTTAAATCACAATGTCATTATTTTTTATGCTTGAGTTGAAGTGACATTTAATTTTGAGTAAATTCAAATTTCTAGAAATCTTTTGAAATCTTTTGATTGTTGAGACCACTTAATGTTTTCCCAATGTAAACTGTTAATTAAGAGTCTAATTAAAGACTTGATCTACATAAGAGGATTATCTTACTAATCATCAAATATCCACTGACTTTCTCATTGTATTACTGATAGGAAAAATACTTTTTTGAAACCAATTAATCTTCAGAAAGTGACAAAGTTATATCTTTTCAGCACAATCCTGTTCAGAGTTATCTGATAATATATCTGAGCAGTGTACAGATGCTTTGTGCATCGTTTTAACAGAAACTAGAGGTGACACTGTCAGAGAATTTGCACCTTGAAAGTTTAGTGCTGAGGAATTCCCAACAGTTTCCTGCTTTAAAAACACAAAACACTTTTATTTTTTTGTGTTTTCTGTCTTCCTTCCTTTGCACGTGAGGTGCGGCTACTGACATGTGGCCATGAAAACACTGAATATGGAGGGCGTGAGCTGAGATGGTGGCTCCATTAGGCTTTGAGCTGCTCCACTAAAAATAAGTGTGTTGATAAAGATGAGTGCTCCAGGCAGTAAGCCGCCCCAATGCCAGATCAAGGACAGCCTTGTTTACTCCACATTCCTTCATGTTCTTCCCACACACCCACAGCCCTTTCCAAATCTCCAATGACTTAGCCACAAAATAAAGGGAGGCTGACCATTGGATAGTAAAACTCAGAACACATCTCCCGTAATAAACTGTATTTTATATGACGGAACACGTGTCTGAATTAAATCTTAACTTTGAGTCTTTCAAAATAAAAATCTCTGACCACAAGAGGCAAAATGAGTCTTCCTAACACTTTCACTTTCAACGAAAGAGATTGTGCCAATAAGTTTACAACTTTAATAAGTTCCTGGAAAGCAGCTACTGCTTGAGCAAGTATTAAAACATGTGGAAGGGCAGCTCAGCAGAAAGGGAGGAGATCCACAGCCATAATAAAAGTTCCCGTATCAGAGGCAGCATGACTCATTTGAAGGCAACAGTGACAACAATATGTCCAGAATAAACCAGATGCTTGGTGTCACTGCTGCCTCAAAAAAAGTGTATAAGATATTTACCAATTTTGAGCACACAAACAAGATTGATTTGACTTTGGTTCTGCTTTGTAATAGAGCCATGCTTTAAGAAAACCAGGAGCAAATGACAAACATTGCTACTACTACTTGATGTAATGAGCATCAGTCGTTTTTTTACAGCTAGATTTCATCAATGTTCTGTAAAAGATATCACAAGCTTTAAACATCTCACAGAGCATCGTTCAGTATCTAAAAAAAAGAAAGAGAATTGAACAGTTGTGAATCTACTAAGACATTAAACTGACTCGCCTGTTCAGGACTATATTAATTAAAGAAAGAGCCAAGATACTCATGGTAGCATTGTAAGAGCCGCAGAGATCCACTGCTCAGGTGGACAATCTGTCGACAGGACAACAACTACTACTCCTACTACTCGTAGGAGTCTACTAACCTAACTCCTACGAGAGAGACACAAAAGAAGAAAGCCGTTGCTAAAAGGAAGCAGAAGTCTGATTTGCAACTTGGCAGAAGCCACAAAAGACACAAAGGAAAACGAGTGGAAAAAACCAAAGGTGCTCTGCTTTGTTGGCTGACATACAAAACTCTGTCTGTGGGGGAAACCATCGTAATGAGGAAATGGATGTAGTTAAAGTCAGAGCAGTACTTGAAGACACACGCACATCACTCCTTTGAATCTTTAAGTGTAAAAATCTGCAACAAATGTGTGACGTTTTCTTTTATGTGTACTATTCATTTTGTCTATTGCAACAAAAATGATAAAATCTCTGAAGCTTGTGGTTGCAACATGGAAAGGTGACAAAGTTCAAGTGGGAGGAGTAGCTTTTGCATCTAAGATTGTAAATAATAGCTCTGCACGTGTCTGCGTCTCTGGAGCTTCTCAGATGACGGCTACCATTAACATCTACAGATAACATCTGAGCAGCGCTGTACCATTAAACTCAGATCCTTTCAGAACAAGGATGCCTTCCTCAAGTCCATTCCTGGAGCTTCATAGAGCCCATGCAGTGCAGCCTGTGTTGAAGGAAGTTACCGACATGCCTCACCTCCACAAAGCAACTTTTTCCTGGGTGTATTCTTTAGTAGAATAGATGGTGCGGAAACTAAAAATGCTTCACACGCGAAGAAAAAGCGATGAAATCTTCAGTCTTTGTTGTTTGGCACAAAAAAGATTGTGCCAAACATTGCAGAGTAATTTTTATCTTCCTTGTTTTGTTTTGTTTTGTTTTGGACTGGCTGATGTTTCTGAAATATTTGAGATGCTTCAACCAATACAAACTTTGATGAGTCATAAAAGATCCAGTAAAACCTGACCCGTTTTCACTCTCTTTTCCACTGCCCAATTTAAAAAAGCTACAGACTGAAGAGGACAATCCACCACTGAAAAAAGAAAAAAAAAAGAAAACCTCTAGTGTTTGTGTTTTCTGATATATTACAGAATTATATCCAATTTAAACATAAAGTAGTGTAACTGGAATGCTTCACCTTTGAAAGCAAAATATATTTTCTCAGATTATGCCAAAGATGCAAGGAAGAAAGTGGATACTTTCTGATACCACCATCTGATATATTATTTAGATGCTATTACACTGGAACACAGATCATAAATCTGTTTAGTGAATACAGGTCAGGTCTTTATTTGACACAACCAATGAGGCTGATAAGTGATCCAGTCAATGACGATCCTCCCAGGTAAACTTCATCCTTCAGGTCAAGTGGAAAGATTGTGTCAGTCCTCTGGACTGCTTGGCACCAACAAAAGCCAACATCTTATACTTTCCTTGACCCTGAGACCAGGTCAGTCTGATCAGGGGCATGTCGAACAACTGGGGGAGGATAAAGAAAGCAAACGGAGGGAAGAAATGAGAAGGAGCCAAACAGAAAACAAGGAACTACAAACCAAAAGGGAAAATACCTAACACAGAAGAAAGAAACTCAACACAGAGGAATAAACTGAATGCAGAAAGACCTTAACAATAAACAACAATCACAAAATGATCAGAAATAACAACCAGCAGATTACTTCAGTCCTGTAACATCCCAGATTCAAAAATTTGACCGAGGTAGCAATCAGTATTTGAATTTACAGTTAAGTAAGCACTCTTAATATTTTTCTAGATTTCTAAAATAGTAAAATGAAATTATTGACCTTCAATCGACATGTTCAGCTAAACATGGTTAGTCATATTGACCCAGTACCGTCTCGATGCCTGGGTGGCGCAGAGAAAAACTTCCTTCAACTAAATCTGCAGCGCTGCGCGGTCGTTGACGCTAACCTGCAGAACGACATCAGTTTGTCAAAGTTCACACCTGAGATGTACATGCTTCGTTACAACATAGAGCTTGAGCAGAGGGAAGGAGTTTGACAGGCAAGATGCACATAGAAAAACGGACACAAACTGTCAAGTTGGCCATCATATTGGCAGGCGGCTGCAAATTTTCTAATTGTTCCTCCTTTCTGTGCACGTACAGGGCGTGCCGTGTGTAAGTATGATACCATGACGTAAACAAAGCCTGACGTGTTAGTTCACTTACATTTTCAGTTAACGTCTAAAAAAAGCCTTGTTGATAGCGAAGGCATTTGCAACGACAGAAGCAGTGGAGGTGGGGTGCGGTAATCAGCAGATGAGTTGGGAGCAAATAATTACAATGTTTAAAGTAGCTGCAGTCTTTCAGCATGTCAGGAGGGAACCAGACGAATCCTGGCCTACTATCTTATCCGTTTTTAACGTTCACTCCAGCCAGCCTGACTCAAGACTAGGGGACTTAAAATATATCGTAAACATACATTAAATGGTTCTGTGAGAACGCTGTGTGCTGCATTTCTCGTTGCCGCATGCTGTCTCTGTTGAGTTTACCTACTGCCTTATCGTTATGCCCCAGTTTCTGCATCCAGTAGATCAATCTGCACCATGCCACCTCACCATGGTAACAGCTTGAAGAGGACAGCGTGTTTGTGTCAGTGTTCAAGAAAATGTGTTCATGTTGGATGTATTTAAGGTAAGCTGAGTAACCTCGCTTTAACATCCTACACACATTTCATCCTGTAGGTAAAAATCAGCAGAGCGCATAAAGCTCTCTTCACACCTCGAAAAGATGTGTGAAAAACCTTAAAATAAAATCATCTATTGTTATGGCAGCATAATCCCACACCGATCAAATTCAATTTTTAATATGAGGACATTTATTCTCAGAGGGGTAAGAATTATCTACGCATTAAATGCTTCACTTGAAGAGTCTGGCAAATATATTTACACTCCTTGATCTTTTTCACCATTTTGTCCCGCAAAATGGATGAATTTTGTTGGGATTTTATGTCGTAGACCAAATCAAAGTAATAGAAACTAATAGAATCTGAGGAGACCAATACAAGGGTTATCTTTTTGCTGCAACTCCAAGTGTTTTTGCCATGCAAAGCATTTTGAAATACCTTGTTCTGTACAAATAAACCTGCATTGCCTTACAAATGGATGGTGAAATGATTACTTCCTTAAGGTGTCCAGATCAGTGTCCCGTCAAAGTGACATCTGTCCTGTAGAAGCTCTGCTGATGCAGAGTCACACATGAAAATGCTGCATCAAGTATATGACTGATGTTGCGCCTCTCCTTATGTTAGCTTCACTTCATATCAAGATTATTCGCTTCATTGCAAAATCATTCTGTTGAAAATGACAAAAACTTTAGTAAGTGATTTTTTTTTTGGCTTTTTTAAAAAAAAAAAAAACTTGTTTTTTTTTATATTTAAGAAAATGCTGTAGTTAATTATTGGCATAGTTTTAAGAGAGGAATGGCATGCCAGTTCTGTTTGTTTTAACTCTGCTGTGCTGAAAGATCTTCGGTAAGTACACGCCCTCCCACACTGACCAATGTGGCCGGTCCCTCCCTCGGACGCGTGACCTCTCTTAAATGACTCAAAACGTGTGGCGATACCTGCTTCTCAAGCTATCATTTCCTGGGCACCTGGCGACAAAATTAGGTCACATTCCACATCCCCAGGTCCAGGATCTGGACAGGCAGGTTCTGTCTGGCTGGGATGTCTGGGTGCTGACCAAATAGTTGCACCAAATCTATTTCACGTGTTCTGGTCTAGACCATGGTTTCTGCTGCCCCACTTCCTCTGCAGGAAGGCGTCACGTCTACATCCTGCTGGACATGCGTGCCAGAGAAGCTAGCAGGGATTTATTGAACTCCCCAATGCAACCTTCATTCAACCTCACAAAAGCAATGACCAGCCTGCAAATCAGGTTTTAGTTCAGAAAATTGTCAAATAGCCAATTTTGTTTTTTGTTTTTTTTTTTGTCATGTACTAAGATTAAAACTTTTAATTCTCCATTGGCATGGAATGGATATTAGGCTAAAGATTGTTCCTCATTTAATCTCTTCCCTTTTGCTTGTATTTATAGTCCAGCAAGCTGTCAGCGCCTCTCAGCTGCAGAACTCCTCAACTTTCCTAAGTGCAACAAACACACGTGCAGATTTTTTCAAGATAAACCATAACTCAAGAACATAACTCGACAAGGTAACTTAAACTTGTCAAAATTAAACTTACTTTTTTTACGCATGTCAAATTTATTTTGTATACACAGAGCACTCCTAAGTGCTTCATGGGAAAAACAAAAAGATAACAGTAGAAAAAGAGCAAATACACTTAATTAATCAGAGAAAACCTAAAACTGAAGTTAAATTGAAGCTCAGGAAAGTCATAAAAATCCACTGAGTTAAAACAGGAATGCCAGCTTTAATGACTGCTGTGACACTGAGAAGAGTTTACCGAGCTGCAAATAAGCTTAAGTGGTAAAACATGTTTGTAGCTTTGTGTTTTCCTCCTCAGCACACTACAGATTAACACGTTCCATATGACCTGCGTATATCAAGAAAGAGCAGGAGAGAAGAACTTATTCGTATAAGAATATCCCCTCCCATTTCTCCACACGTGCTGCAAAAAAATCACGTGGCACACAGCATCGCCAAGATTTGGAAACATAATATTTTGATTTTCATGCACACACATGTCTGCCTGCACAGAAAATGTATGTTTTCTACACACTCTGTGCAACACAGTAAGTGAGTCTCACATGAACAGGAGGCTTCGAGCCAGAGTTTCCAAGAAACTGCAGGTCATCAGGTCGCATGGCCGTTTTTATAGCTTTGCAGTTTTACAGCTGTTATTTCCTGTTTTTCTTTTTCTTTTAGCAGGGCTTGATTCCTGTAAATGTATTGCTTTTACAACTTTTGTTTTTTGTTTTTTTTAAATATGTGTTGTCAGATAAAGTTTTAATTAAATAGAGTGAAATGTCTTACAGAAGGATTCTATGAAAGAATGCACTTTGTATTTGGAACTGATTATTGTAGCTGCAGCAGACAAACATTTTTTTTCTTCTATCCTTACATATATGAAAAAAAGTAAAAAGTAGGTCTTTCAGGAACAAAGTTCATGAAAATGCAGCCTTTTAGTGAATTGGTTCCCTTTTCACTGTACGAACTTTAGAGTACATCGTTCTCCATTTTCCTGGAAAAACGAAGTAAACATCATCTGTTAAAAGTCAGAACCGAGGCTCCGCCTCTGCCTGGCTGCACATGGCGGGTGTGTTTTGTCTTCTCTGTGCAGATGTCATGAATTCTAGAGTTTCTTCACATATGTGGGGGCGCATGAGTGTGTGTGTGTGTGTCTACATCCTGGACATGAGTGTGCTTGCCTCTGTGTGTGTGTGTGTGTTTGAGATAGAAGAAGGGCTGAATACTGGTTCTGTGTGCTCATAGCTGTTATGTAAGAGTCCTTTGGTTCCAATCAGACTATATCTGAACCCCATGACATGATGTAGAGCACAGACTGTTCAAAGATGTCAAACATGCCTGCACACAAATACCAATAGCTTAATGTTTGTCCTTGCATTTGCTTAAACTTTTACTGTTGTTTTCACCGTCTGCATTGGAAGGTCAAGTGTCATTATCTAATCAGATAGTAGAGAAAATAAAATAAAATAATGATAAAATTACCTCAGTGACGACTTATTCCTTCATAAATACACAGAGGAAGGCATCCTAAACAAACGACTACGATGAGGTAAAATATGCCAAACTTTAGTAAACTAAACTTCCTTACACATCGATAAACTATGCAATTCTTTCTATTCCTGAAATATGTGACGACAGTTTTGGTTATAATTAACATATTCATACGCTTTTTAAATAGAAATATCTCTTTCTGATGAAAGACCAATGCTGTTAAAACTTTCTCAAAGATAAAAATGCTGCATGCTCTTTGAACTTTATTTTGCTGACATGAAATATGTTATCAACCAGCGTGGAGGTTGCACATCTAGAATGGTGAGGGGATTCCTTATGGTATTAGCACAAGCAATCTGCAGCGTCCAGCAGTCGGTCAAAACAATGACTAAACCAGACAAACATGATGACACCTTGACGCGTTGGAAAACTTGAGTCTGTGGTCATGCATGAGGCCTGCAGATCACATTGTGCAACCGACCAGAAGTAAAACAGCAACTTACAGAAACAAAGTTCAGAAGCGACCTTCGGTGCCACCTTCTAAAGCCTCTAACAACATTTCTGTAACCGACTGCTCGGTCATGTCTCTGATGCATTTTAAATTTCAGTAGAGGGTTGCAGTTTATCGTCTCAAATTCCAGTGTTTTATTTTAGAGTCCGTGCAAACAAACGCCTTGGCACCAGCTCAACTTATGAACACTGATTTGAACAACAGCTGGTGTATTTAAATGTTTCCCTTTCCCCTGTTCTGACCTTTGGTAGGTACTTTATGAAAAGCCATGCAAACAGTAGCTCCACATGCCTGTTCCAAGCAGATTTATTACCACTGTGACATTAAAAATGTTTCTGATTTTAGTTAAAAACAATGTTAATAAATTCAGCAGTAAGTAGAGATTTTAAGTGCAGCTGTATGCAGCGAGAAGACAGATGAAATGAAAACAAATAGGAAAGATGAGATGGAGTGAGTCTGCGGTATCCCAGTAATAATCAGTTATTTTACTGACGTTACAGTTTTTATTGTTTTTGTCTTGGATTACACTGAGCAAGAGAGAAACGTACTAATATTTTAAGAATGATTCATTTCTACTCATTGTTGATTTACATGAGCCCACAAACAGCTGCTGAAGGAAGAGGTTTTATTCTCCGGCCCAACAAAGACTTGGTGCCAGAATAAAGCCCGTTTTATGGTGCCAGAGTCAGTGCTTTCAGAAAACATTGTTGCTAAGCAAACAAGGGTTCAACATCGGAACCAGTGTGGTGGAAAAACTCCCACAGTGGTCCAATGTTGACACCAGTGGGTACCAATGGATAAGTGAAGGGGAAAAAGACATTGTGTAAGAGGTTCAGCTACCGAAGAGACTCAGCGTAAAGGGAGAATCAGCGTTTTTTTGGTGCAAGTATTATGGAACCACTGGGTTCTGAAACTGGGCCATTCATTCCTCATATTCAGCTTTTTTTTTGCTCCCATATGTACACAGATACCGATCAATGCCCTTAATAAATTAGAATATATTAATTTCTAAAATACATGAGAAAAGTTGCTTTAATTATTTCAAAAAAGTGAAACCCTGTTTTTTCTGAATAATGGATTGATTACACACATTAAACAGTAAATGAAAACCCTAAGAATATTAGACTGCTACATAGTACCACTAAAAAAACAACATGACCAAAATAAGATTTAGTCAAACGTGACGAAATACTGCTGAGTTGGCACTTGTCCAGTCAGCCACCCTCCATAAGGAGAGTAAACAACAAAAGCTAGGAGGTTGCAAAAGAACCCAGATCAACTTCTAAAGTACTGAAAGCTGGGCTTGCCTCCATTAATGTCAGAACCAGGAAGATCTGAAAGTTAGTGCTGGAACCATGAGTTTTACTCTGTCAGAAGATCCAGAAGGAAAATGTCCGCACATCAGTTTGTGACCTCTGAAAACCTCCGGCCACTAAGAAAATCAAACAAGGTTTATGGAGTGTGGACTTCAGTCTGGGTAAGATAAATTATATTTCACACAGGGCCTATGTATTTCCATTAATCAGGCCTTTTTTTTCTGTCTGATAATAAAATGTTTGATAACAGAAGAAAATAAAATAAATCTGAAAGAGCACAAATTCTTTTTCTCATCACTGTAGTCTAATGAGTTTATGTGTTTGATCTTTGTACTTTCCTGGTTTAATTGTACTTGCTTTTTGTTGTGAAACTCATCTCTCATTGTCTTATGGTTATGCTTCCTGCCCACCTCCTACTCAGTTCCTGTTACCCATAACCCATCTGTGTTTTGTTAAGACATTTCTTTAGCCAGTATAAATACCACTGGGTCTCTTGTTCTTTTTTCAGATCTGCTTCATGGTTCTATCCTGTGTTTGTTTCAGGTGAAGTTTAGTTCCAGATTTGCCCCACTTCCACAGTATTTTTAGATTTGTTTTCAGAAATCCTGCTATGGCACCACGGCAGGGTTTTGACTGGCTGACTGAGCCAACATGATGTTTGTTTATTCCTTGTTATCTTGCCCATGAGCCTCCAGCTGGTTTCCAACATCAACACACAACATAAAAAAAAACAAAAAAAACATTTTTACTATTCTGCTGCATGTTGAACACTAACAGGAAGGCAGGTTAATCCGACAAATTGTCTTCAAGAGGAACATAAAGCAGAGGGCAAAGCAGAAATTAGTTTCTGTGAATGCAGAAGCTGAATTTTGGGGATTTTTTTATTTTATTTGCCAAAAATGCCATGTTGCATGTGTTTCCCTGAGAGCACAGGCCTATAAAACAGTAACTCAGATGTCCACACTGACTAGCACACTAAGAGGACAATTCAAAGTAAAACTGCTTTACAGCATCTGTGTTATGACAAGGATAGTTCATTACTATTGTAACTATTTATTCAACCCATTTAAACTATAAATTGGGGGTTTTCTCACCAAATCTGAAACAGCTATTTGTGGGTTTGAGCTCAATGGTTCTGTCATAGGGTGGGGTTTGAGGTGGTGAGGAGAGACGCAGGCTGGACCCAGGTGGTAGAAGAAATGATGAATTTAATGATGAAAGCTCAAAACAGTCCAACACAGGCGGCACGGCAGAGAGTTTAGCGCACAACTAATTACCGGTAGCTACTGATACAGAGAACTCAAAACGAGAGCCAACGCTAACCAGCACTTAACAGCAGAGATCTGAGACAACAACTGACATTAGACGAGGACCTGACAAGAGACAAAGACAACAGGTGGGTTTAAATACACTGGGAGGGTGATCAAGGAACGAGACACACCTGGGATCAATCAACAGGGGAAGACGCAGAGACAGAGACTCACAGGACAGAAACTGAACACAGAACAACCTTACAATAAATACACAGAAACACAGATCATGACAGGCTCTTCAATTCTTCTTCTTCTTCAGTCAGACTGGATGAAGAGCAACTCTGAACATTAATCTTCCAAGTCCTGCCAGAAATGCTGAGTCAGATTTAGCTCTGGACTTTGACCGAGTCCTGCTGTCACATGGACATGTTTTGACTTATCTGTTGTAGCTCTGGCTCTACGTTTAGGGACACGAAGGGTAAAAATCCAGCCCAATCTCAAAACTCTTCCAGGTTTTCTTTCTGAGTTGTCTTGGATTCACATCCACTCATCAACTCTCATTAGCTTTTCTAAAAGCAATCCCCACACTATGATGTTGCTACCAAAATATTTTACCTGGGTGTGATCAGGATGATGTATAGTGCTGGTTGTATGCGGCACTTTCTAGGTGTGGTTTCTGCTCTGAAAGCAAACCTTCTTCTACATATTAACCCCAACAAATAGCAGGGGATTACTGCATAATGTTTGCATGGTGTGTTCCTGAATTGGCCTCATCAGTATTTGAGGCCGTGAAAAGTTGAATAACTGCCCTACAAAATCAAAGACTTATCCAATTCAGTCTCTACCTTTTCACATGGACATGACACTGAAAATATGCACAAGAAGAAGGTCCTGCCTTTCTGGTCTGGAATGCAGTGGCACCATTTATATAATAACTTTTTTTTTTTTTTTTTAACATTGTGTCTATAAATAGGCGATTGCACTGACACACATACCAAGACTATTTTATGAATGCCCACTGATAAGAACCAGGTTATTAATGTACTTTGGCTCATTCCTATTCATTCGGTCTGCAGGACGCAGGGACTTTACTGATGTCCATGAAAGTTGTTTTCAGAAAAAAAATCCCCTCACCTGCTTTCTCTGAGTCAGAAATGCGGCTCCGCTGCAGCTGGAGCTGCAGTGAAGTAAAACTTAGTTTTACTTCACTGATCAGACCTCTAATGCACTGACTCAAAGCGCTTAACCTCCCCTGTGGCTCAAAACAGGATGGTGATAAGTTAGAATGAGTGTCACTCACACCCTAACCTCAGTATAAATGACAGCATCTAAAAATGAGTTTATAATGAGCTTTTTAACAAGTGTTAAAAGGATGCACACATGTCATCCTCTCACGTGTTGGGGTCCTCCATTGTTTCCCAAATACTCATCAGTCCATCTGCAAGCTGGCTGCTACTGCATCGATAACGGACCGGGTCAGTTGTTGTGAATCAATCGCAGCAGTGTAGGTCATTATAGCAGAGTGATTGATCTCTACCACTATGACGTCTGTGCTGATGCGCTCGCTTTGTCTCAATGTGACATTGGTGGGTTGCTCAATTCACAGTCAAAACGGTGCAAGCTGCTCTCACATTGTTACCTCAGAATACTTACAATCCCATTTCTGAGACCGTCAGCACTTTTTAAAAACCTGAACGTGAGCAACTCAGTCTCATTGCTTACCAAAAATCTGGAAAACCTGCAACTAGAACAAATGCTGGAGATTTCCATCTAATTTACACTTGTATATATTTGTGCTTTTATAACAATGATTGTGGCACCTTCAAATGTTTAGAAATGGTAGCAAAATATGAGGGTTAGGGTTTGATTTTCTCATGATGTCACAGGCTTGCTACTATTTAACTGAAATGCCATAAAGAACATTTAGCAAGCAGAAATCATTTTGGTTGGTTACGTCCAAGCATAGTCTAATTTAAAGCGATGACGTAAAGGTCGTGACATTTTTTATACAAGGTAGATTCGGTTTCGACAGTATATTGGCTGACCTATTTAGACACATGGCATAGAAAAACATAAAAGGTTCCCTGAAACAACTTTGAAAATCATAATGCAACATGCATCATGTTGTCAAATCTGTCAACAATCATATCACATCAATCTGAATGGGCTGAATAACTTCAATATTTGCTTTTTGAAGACATTCAAACTGCCCTGTAAAAGAGGACATAAGTGCTCTTGAATCTGGAAAAAAAAAGAATGTTTATTTGGTAATTTTTCACCATTGTAGTTCAACAAGTTAAGGGTGACAACTTATAAAAGACTATACTGAAATATGTCACGCATAAGGGTTCTCGAGTTGCAAAAATTCATAAAACGTTCCTCTGGTTTTGTCACATCCAAGACTTTTAAACAAATAATGCTAAGCTTTAAATAAACATGCTGTGTACCATCTGGGTGGAAAATTCCACAACAAAAGAGCTCTGCTATTCCTTTAGTATGTCACAAAGAGCAATTCAGGCAGAAAATACAAAGATTATATATTGAAACGTTTTCCAAAAATCCATCATGTGCAGAAAAACATCCAGAATGAAAAATAACTGTTTCCATAAAAATTTATTTTTTTTTGTTTTCACATGCTATTTGAATGAGAATGCAAACATGTGTTCCTTAAACATGGAGGAATAATGTGAGGGATGTTCTGTAGTGTTTGTAGAGTCAGTGGCTTCCTGAACAGAGCAGCACTTTTAAATTGCTGCAGTGTTTTTTTCTGCTCATTCTGAGGCACGTGATGATGGATGCACGTTTGTACAGGTTTCCACATCTATTACTCCATCACCTCGCCCTTCCAGAATTCAATCCTCTTCTCTCCTCATTTTTCATTTCTCTCTTTTTGCTTTTCCCATTATTTACACTATCAGTGGATGATAGACATTTTTTTAAAAAATCTTTCGACATTTACTAGGTGATTTTATTTCCCTCTATGATCACCATGTGAACTTCATCATTGTTTAATGACGCAGCTTCACACCTACCCCTGTCCCTGCCTCTTTTTTTCCCACTGCTCCTGCGATATCTGCTCCATTCACAGAGCCAACGTCTTACTCCCACGCTGTATTGACAACCTTACCATCATCGATTACTGGGTTCGGGCACATTCTGTGTTCTCATTCGCTCCCTCCTCTCTGCACCTGCGCCGTGCTCTCCACCGCCACCCCTCTGTTTGCTGCAGTGTGGAATTTTCCAAGTGCTGCAGTGCTGAGGCTCGAAGTGATGCTGGAAAGGGAGACTGAAAGGAAGGAGGCAGTGTGAGTGCTGTTTGAGACATGTGAAAAAGAGACTGAGCCATTGAGGGGAAGGATCCATCACCTCATTTCTTGCTCATATGTTAGTGGAAAAATACTAGGTGGATAAAATTGATGCAAAAGAAGGCAAGTTGGAGATCGTCTTTCTTCCTCTTACTGAAGAGGAAAGACTCAGGTTATTGAAAACATAAGGTAATAAAGTAAAATATAATAAACATGGATAGAGAAACACAGTTGGAGGAGTTGAGGAGCATAAAAGAAGTGAAAGCATCTGACTTTTACATACATATGTTTTAAACGAATCTATTCACACTCATCGTTTGCATATATTTTTTGTTTCCCTAAATTTTATTACATTTTCTGTCTCTACATTTAGCTAGTAAAAATGTATCTGATCATTTGAGCCACAAAAAAGAACAAACTTAAAAGTTTTACTACATATAACACTAGATTTACCGTAAATTTTACTGTTCACACTGTAAAACTTTCTGTTTTTATTATTGTACTGTGGGTTTAAGTTACACTGGAATTACATTAAAAAAACACAATAAATTACAAAAATTATAACCTATATGGATGATAACCTAAAATATGTTCAGCAGCTGCAAGTTGTGCATTAATGTTCAGACGAATATCTAGATAAGTGGTTAAGGATGAGTCATATTCATTGCAGGGTTTGATGAATATATCTGTAGATACAATCAAGTCACAGTCAGTCGCTGCAGCATCTTTGCTGTGAAAGTGGAGGAGGTGATTGCAAATGTGTTGATGACATTCTGTGAGTGTGACGCCGGCGCAACAACGAGTGTCTGTGGTAATAGGTGCGATCCGGGGACGTCCTCGGGGTACATTTTGCTCCGTTTGGGTCGGGTCACTGTGGATAATCATGAGACTGATGGAGACAAGAACCGGAAGGGGAAGGCGTGTGAGCGATCTCACACCATGGATGTTGTCCCTGTGTCAAGAGTGATGACAAGAACATGACATAATGTATCGTGCTTCTGTAAGGGTTATTTTCACATTTCCATTACTCATCCACTTGCATAAAAGGCGACACATCAGAGTTTTTCCTGATTTATACTTGAGATATTTAATTGTTTTAGGTGTTCAGTAAGTCAAAAAACAAACAAACAAAAAAAAAAACATGTGGAATTCAGATTTCCACAGAATTAAGTACAAAAAAACAATTATTGTTGCTTAGTTTACTTTATTCACCACAGTGAATACTGTAATGTTTGATTTCTATAATGTTTGATTTACTGTTTCGAACATGATAGGGCATGTAAAACAGAATTAGACGGTAACAATACAGCAGTAGGCATTGCTAAACTTTGTACTTCACAGCTTCCATATCTCAAGATTTGCCCTCATTTTCTGCATCAGCCATGATGTTTATTCAAGTTGAAGAACCAGCAGCATGCTGGAGCCACATGCCTCCAGGAAACCAATAGTGAAGCTAGTTTGTAGGTTATTATTTTTTTTCTGTGTCATTAATGGTGGAGGTAAACAGTTATATGGAGATATTTGGCATAGTTGCAAACAGAGAAACATAAAAAAAGAATGTTAAATTTTGATAAGCCAAACATTTGCAAAAAATGTAACTGAAAATATATTTTATGATCATTCCGCAATATAAAAAAAAATCTAACAAAATGTAACATGAAGTTAAATTTAGCAATATAAATAAGATACTTGTATAAATAGAAAGTAGTTCAATAGACACAGTGAATACCAACAAACAACAAGTTTGTGGATCTATTTATAAGTTTGCACAACAGGTCAATGCTGAACTTGCTGTTGCCTTCTTGTGGCATGGAGCAAGGGTCGGCTTGCAGTGGTTTCTTAGAACAGCTGACTTTGATTTATGGCTACAGAAACGTACATGTGTGGCAATTAAAATTGTGCAGGCTCTCTGCAAGAGTTAGAGCCATAGGGTAATTATTCAATGTACAACTCTTCACAAACATGCATGCCATAAAGTAAGACAACAGGACATTTTTTTCAAAAAGACTTGCTTTGTATCAGGACCTATGTACTGTTATCCTACTTCAATAAAGTTTGATACTGAATTTTTGTCAAGGTTGAAGAAAATTGTAGCAATTTGTATCCCTGGCAACTTGGTACACATTATGTAATGAATCATTGCTACAACCAGTCCAAAATCCTGCAGAGCACATGAGAAACACACTACCGTCTGACCAGAGGGGATTTTTGTTTTAGATGGTGTACTCAGCACTGAATAAATTTCAAACCAACTCCAGGATCATTTAAAACTTTGTATTTTTTCACATTTCTGCATTAATTCCTAAACAAAAATGACTATATATTCCTTCCATCCATCCATCCATCCATCCATCTGTATTTTTTTGTACCAGTGCACCCATTATAACTGCTGATGTGTTTCAGCAACTGTTCAACATCAAACTCAAAAGAGAAGAAATCATTCTGGTAAGACAGCTGCGGCTGCAGTAAATTGCTACAAATGACAACAAACCTAAATTTAAATGTTTAATGTAATAATTAAAACATTTAAAATGAGTAGAACTATAATAAACACAGCAGGACGATAAGAAATGTTTGTACTTTAGTACCATTCACAGTAAGCTGCATGATAAAATATCTCAATAAAAAAACTCAAAATCGAGTGCTAGTGAACTGCTCCAAAGTTTTGAGTGTGAGATTAAGCTACTTTTAATTTGAGGCTTTGTTACACAGCTGGGATGCGGTTTTACATTAGTTGAAAGGTTTACTGCCAAATACTACTGAGCTTGGAGATAGGAATTAAGCAGAACCAAAACTGGATATGAACATCCATCCAGTTTGCTGAAAATGTCAAAACAAAGCAACCATTTGCATTCATTTACAGTAATTATTCACTGTAAGAATCCCAAATCATGTCAACAAAACAACATACTAATTGATCCCTTCACTAATAGGGGCAAAAAGTCTGATGTTTCTCTTCAGTTCATCATTACTTTAATGACGTGGCAGTTCAGCTTCAACAGGGCCTTCCATGGAAATATGGAGTGCTGATCAACACTGCATATAAATGGACCTTATCATCAGACAGAAGAAACATTGGTCACTGAAGTGTGACATGTACAAGGTCTGAACACATTACCCATCATGGCTTTGTGGAAGAGGAGTTTCCAACACTCCCCCCTGAAACCTTTCGGTGCTCTCTTTCTGTCACTTTCTGATGCCAAAGGAAACTGGACCCTGTGAGCTTTCCTGGCAGGAGGGGTTTTATTGGAATCCCTTTAAGGCCTGGGATCTAGGCCAATGGAGCAGGTCCTGCTCATCTGTCTTCACGAGTAAAAACTTTGTGCAAACTCTAAAAGCAAACTAATTGGGGGAGGGGAAAAATCCCCAAAGGTTGTACTGCAGGTCGTGGTGCGATCAGCTTCAAGCTTTTGACATAAAATGCTGTGTATTCTTTCCTGTAAATCTGCTGTGCATGTACTGGTTATTCAGCCTGTCTGAATCAATTTGTCCTGAGGAATAATCCCAGGGTTGCAAAACCCTGGACCCCCAGGCCCACCGTTACAACCACCAGTGGTAAATCCCAGAGATCAAGAAACGGATCAGACAGAGTACACAAAAGGCCAATGGATAGAATGAATGAAACAGAAGAAGCAGGGGATGTAAAGCTGTTTCTGGCAGGCAACAAAAGGGCATCTGGTCTCTGCTCCGAGGACCCGGCATGGATGGGAGCTTTGAGACTGCAGACAAAGCTCGCTGCCAGTAAAGACAGTGGCTTTAGCTGTGGCAATAAATGCCAACACAAACTCCCGATGAACAGCGTGACCATTTAACTTGTCTTGTAAGGAGCACTGGAGTGGCACCGCCTGTGCAAACAAGTCGGCTTAGGAGGTAATTATGTCAGCAGAAAGCACGCTGCTAACATAATGCAATGTATCAGATGAGAAGTTTTTTAAGCTTGCCACCTACACACCTCCCTAATGATCACATGGTTGGAAGAACAGCTGAAGCGATTTTAGTTGGACAGGAAGACAAGTAAATTAGAGTGTGCTAAAAGACAAGAACAGACAAATTTAGCCAAGGGAACATATGGAGTTGAGACTGAATCCACAGAGGGCTGAAGTCACTTTATTTCCACAGCTCTTTAACATATCTTCTGTCAGTATAGTCATTAAATGTCTACTGAGCACCAGAATAGAAACAGTTGCCTAAGAGTACTAAGATCTCAGCAAATAGAAATGTACTGTATGTTTGGGAAATACTTGCAAATTTCACGTAATGACTTGCCTTCCAGTCCTGGTTATGAAATGGGCGACATAGCTCTTTGCTGAGGGCTTAGCTGTGTCTGAGCGTAGCAGGCATGCTCATAAAGCAAACAACCAAAAAAAATCCCTCAGTTCCTCCCTGAACAAATGCATTGCTTTGCAACATGTCGAGTCTTTATACCAGGGCTCCTCATCCCAAGTCCTCGAGGACCGGGGTCCTGCCATTTCTAGATTTGTCTCTGGTCCCACACCAAATCAAATGCCTGCATTGCCTCCTCAGTAGTCAGTCCAGTCATGAAAAGTCCTGCTAATGACTTCGTGATTTGACTCAGATGTGTTGAAGCAGAGACATATCAAAAACTTGCAGGACACTTGCCCGAGAGGACTGGATTTGAAGATAACTACTTTAGATATTTGAAAAGCAAAGTGAGTGACCAGTCTCCTCTGTAAAGAAGGTTTTCCCTTTCACAGGAAATGAAAGGTGTATCATTTTCATCATGTGAACGCCTCAACTGCATGAAAGAGCTTCAAAAAATAATTCTGAAAATCACATTGTATGTAATTAATTAGCATCTTATTGCATGAAATATGTATTTAATTACCTGGTAACCAGTATTTATTCTGAAGTCATCCTATTCTCTAGTCTGGTCATTGCCTTTCTGTGCAATTCCACTTGATTCTCATCTCCTTCCAGTGCTCCGTCTGGGATTTCTCCCATAAAGCTTGATTTGTTTGGCCGAATTTCAACCAAGATCATTAGCGAACAGAAGGAAAAGTTGTGAACGATGATGTTGATCTTGTGTGATGTTTTATAATTGTAGTTTGCCTGTAGTTTTAGCGTTGGCAGCGGAGGAATTGAACTAAGCTGTTCAATCTGTGTTGGCCACGCCTCCAAATATCGAATTAACATTAACAATCACCTTGTTAGGTTTGGCAATTCTGTCTTGGTAGTGGAAGATGGTTGTATACAATTTCTGGTAAGTTTCATAGCGTCGAACTGTCGCATTACATGTGTCAGGGCCAAATGTGAGTGATTGGGTATTGAAACTTCAACAGAGTCCACACCTCCTGTAATCAATTGTTTTCCAACAGTCCAGGGTCCAGATCCTCTGTACAAGGTGACACATAGAACAAGGGGCTGGTTTTTTACCTGGTACATATCCTCCAGTTCTTACTTGTATTAAATGCTACTGACTGAACCTGTTATATGAATAAAAATAACCTGCCTGCATGTCAATCAGTCTTCACTCTCCACCATGGGCAAGAACCAAAAAGCTATCTAAGGACACCAGTGAAGTGTTAGAAAGTGGAAGAAGGTGAAGATGATGTCAATCTCCCTTGAACTACTACAAGATCTTATGTCATGAGAGGACCTGGTCAATTACCTAACAAGAACTGGGACCACAGTCTCAAAAAAGACAAGGCATTCGCTACTCCAGTCTGAATTAAAATCCTGAAGCCACCGAATGTCCAGGCCCGTCTGAAGTTTGCCAATGACCATCTGAGAAGGCACTGGAGAAGGCTGAGTGGTCAGATGAGACCAGAACAGAACAGGACATTCTAGCATGAACTCCACTTGCTGTGTTTGGCAGAAGAAGGATAAGTACATCCCTCTAACCCCATCCAAACCTTGACGTATCAGCATGGAAACATCATGCGTTGATGTGCTTTCCTGCAAAGGACGCAGGACAATTGCATTGTATGGAGGAGAGTATGGATGGAAAAATCTGTGGAGGAAACTGAAAGTCTGAAAAATATTCATATGAAGGAGAATCACTGCTGAAATGTGTGTAAACATGATCAAGAACCAATGTTCGACCTGTGTAATTGGGAGTATATATTTCATTCAATAGAATCCAAATGAAATATTTTAAAATCACTCAATGTGATTTACAGATGATTTTACTTAGGTTCTGCTGGAATAGTTATAATAACCCATGAAAATTAAAGACCTCTTATTTTTTTAAGAGGAGAAACTTGGAAATTTTGGTGTATCAAATATTTATTTTCCCCACAGCGGATCAGGCAAACAATAACAACAACAGGCGCTGCCACTTGTACATCTTGTTCTGTTCGTGCAAAAGCAAAACCATGTTGGGGAGGCAAACGACTACCTGCCTGTCTCCTCTGCCGTGTTAATGGTGACAGATCAGGCAGGAAAGCTCCTCAGAGTGATCCTGACACAACAGCTGAGAAGCTCAGACTTGATATATAAGGGGTTAGGCCGGAGCTGCTAAAGTGGTGGTGTTGCTGACACACCAGCTGCATCAGATACTGAGAACAAAAGTTGAAAACAAAGTGTTCATTTGCGAGCAAAGTAGATAATTGAAAGGACGAAATGTGCAGAATGGAGAACGGTCACAAGGTCTACATTTCTTTACAAAGTTAGTCACACCCTCTGAACTGTTTTTACAACTAAAATCTGAAAAGTGTGACCTATGTTTCTGTTTAGCCCCATTTAATTTGATGGCCCTAAATAACAGAAGTGCACAAGTAAGTTTTATCTGCTCGTTCATATAGATTTGCAACACAACAAGTTTATCAGATCTAAGATTTTGGAACAAAAGGACATTCAAATATTTGGGAAGAGCAAAAAAATAAATAAAATCCTCATGAAATAAACTGCATAATCCTTTCTTCATCCAATAAGAACGTTTGCATCCAAAGAGGCCTGCAGAGAACAGCTCCAGCTCCCTTTTACGTAAGTAAGGGGTCAAAGTGAAATGTCAAACATCCTGCCTCGGGCTCCAGCTTTGGTCACAGCAAATCCCTGAGGACTCTTCATGCATCTTCTCCATATTCTTTTAAAAGGGACAAACGGATGAAAATCCATCAGAATGAGTGAATGTGCACCTTTGCATGATCGTCTTTGTTCATTGTCAAGTGTCAGCCGAGCAAAGCTGCAGCAGGATGCAGATGAACCGTCACATGCAGCAAACGTAAGCACAAGTAGGGTCAAAGTCACTGCAGTCTTGTGCTGCACAGAGATCAGTTTGCTTACATAAGTCCGGGAAAACATCGGATATGGCCCACTGGCAGCAAATTAAGAGGAAAAGACCACTGATCGTTTCCAGGCCCATCTGAAGAAAAAACAACGTAACCAAGTCACTGTATCTATATTTTGAGAAAGATATTTGAAATTATTTTTGGAGAGTCTTATGTAAAACTGCTTTAGCAGAAACATGAAACATCTAAATGACTCGCGTTGTTGTGTGTGGAAGAAAGTATCACCGGGATTCTGTTACTTTATTTCATTGCAAACAGTATGAACCCTTGATACAGTTTTCTTTCCTTTTTTTTTACATTGCAACCACAAATGTTGTATCTTACTGAGTGCAGGGTTTCCCACAGTGCATTAAAAGCCTGGCGGGCCACCAGGCTTCACTTGTGCCCACACCATGCTTACCTTTTTTTATTTATTTTAGTTTTTTTTTTATTATTACCTTTTTTTAAAAGACTTTACAGTTGGTGTTTAGGGATTAATCTTTCAGTCTTCCAATAATGCATAAGTATCAAGTGATATTTTCAAATTTCCTGTCAACTGTAAACATTTTTTAACTCAAAAACACGACTTGGTGCTGGATGAATGACTGCCCTAGCGCCCCGAGCTCCAGGCTTAGCAAGTTTTCTGGGGGAAACCCTGGAGTGTGCATGTAATAGAACAGGAAAAACTAATCAGATTTGCAGTGAACACTTTTTACAAGGTGAGAAAATTAACAATATACTTTTTGTAAGTAAGTTTATTAAGACAAAATCAAATATTGCATTATGGAGAAGGTGCATGTCTAATCATTTGAGAAAATAACCTCCCATCATATCGCCTGGCATGAGCAAAAAAACTGGTTAGCATCTAGATTTTTGTATGCTTTCATGGCTGCTCCAGTGCAAGGGAGCATGCACTTCATTTACTCATCTTAACCTCTTCTCCTTGTGTTCTGATACTTGGGTACGTAGTAATATAACACCAGGGGAACCTGTGTGTGTGGCTCAGCCAACTCCACTCTGGAGACAATCGATATGTATGTCTGTCAGGGAGAGAAAGGACAGAATGAGCTCAGGGACATAATTATAATGACCCAGTAGATTCTTTTTGAGCTTCCCAATAGAATTTGATGGAAAAAAAAAAAAAAGAAAGTGTAAAATGATCTCAACACGTGAGGTTGAGTTGACCCAGGGGGCGACAATCTTCCTGCTAATTGGGGCAGCTCTGCTGTTAACTCGTGATCTTAGCTGTGATCTTATTTCATGGGGAACTCATCAGACCTGTCACTGTCAAAATATATGAGCAAATTTAATGGAGCACACACTAACCCAGCTGGAAACGATGTGCTACCAGCTTCAAGCCAAAACTAAAACGTTACAACGCAATCTCCTTTACGCTTTCAGCAAAGTGGAAAAACAGTCTTACTTCAGTAATACACTTAAAAAAAACATTAATATTAACAGTGTACTTTCTTTAGACTTTTATATGACATATTTCGGTATCCTTGGCTCATGGATGGATAAATGGATGAATACTAAGATTACTCAATTCATATTGCTAAAATAAAGGTTTCAACATGCTGAAGTTTGTATGTTTAAATTCTATTTAAATGTTCAATTCGATATACTTTTTATCTTCCCTGGGCAAAGATTTTTTTTAAAGTTTACAACTAAATCAGCTTTGATTGCAAATATCTCGCACCAAACAATATAGAAAATAGAACCTCTAATTTCATAGAACTTATTTTGCTGCTAAATATGTTTTTTACCTGTTGATTATAATTCCTAAAACATGACTGTACGCATTTAAAAACAAACAGGTAGATGAGGGGAATAAAAGATGTGACACAGAGACCCATTTGTTTTTGCTCCCATTTAAGATGGGAAAAATAAGAGACTTAACGTGCTTATATGCTTTATAAATTGTCTGCTAATTTTTTTTTTTTTTAAGTAAAATGCAATTTTTTCTTTTCAGTTTGCTGAATTGCTCACACTGGATTAGCTGTTTTTGATTTAATAAATGTTTGCATTTGGCACATAATTTCTGTAAATGTTTTTAGGGGTTTGAAACATTGAATAAGAAAATTCTTATGCAGCAAAGTAACATAAAGATCTTAATAAATGCTCCTCCATCTGCTAAGCTTCCTCCTGCTTTTGGTTCACACACAGATAAATGTTTACAACTGGACTTGTCACAAATATGGCTGGAGGAATACTTATGTTCATCTCATAATCGTGCAGTCAGGCTGATGACAAAAGGAGGTAAAAAGAGTGTAGAATCATGCTACTGCAATAAAGATAAAATAATTATTTATGCTTTTGAAACATTTTTACCATCCCGCCAACATTTATACACGTTGCTGCATGCACAGGTGCCGGACACATACATAATGCTGATGTATTGTCTCATTTGTAACCAATACAGTTTAATGTTGATGTGTTTTTTTTTTTTACTGTCTCCAGGAGGCCAGACTTCTTGGCGAACACAGCCAAACATAAGTGCATTCTCAGCCCTCTTCTTGATTTTTCTTTTTTTTTTCTTTTTTCTACTTCTGCCTTCGAGATCTGTATAAACAGCCGGTGGGTCTGGTGACATGAAATTAGTTACGTAAACATACACGGACAGGAGGATGATTGGTAGGCGTGCAGAAATGTGGCTGCTGCACCCAGTGTTTATGAAATCTCAGATCTGCTGAAGCGACATTCCCGCTTTGCTTAATCCACATGGCAAAGACAGCGGTGAAGGCTCTCTCATTACCACAGGTGTTTAAATAAATGACTCCGTGAATCATCAGACTAGGAACATTGTCGGGCTGCGGCTAAAAGAGCCTCCCCTTCATCAGACGACCTAACAAACTAATAACCGTTTATCTTGGAGCCAGCAAATGATACTCAGCACTCTCAGGGCTTTAAATGTAATTTAGTTTTTTGCTGGAGTCAGTGCTGAGTAAGAAGATGTGCACTTGCGCCATGGCAACACTGTTTCTTGCTAAGCTGAGTAACAGGACACAGCTACAACAGGAACACGTTGATCCAGGGGTCAATCCTTGCTGCTTTATTGCAGGCCCCTCTTAACGTAAAGAAGACCCTGTTTTTGGAGCGTCCGCCCCGTGGATTGCGTTACGCTGCTGTGCAAAGTGCGAAACGGTCAAACGCTTACAAGACGAGAGCGGCACCAGTTGTGTCAAAGTCGTACCTCGTGACGCAGCAGCTTTCAGGAAACCTGCTTTCAACAGGTTCAGGATGAAACGCCAAAGGGCAACATGATTCATATATTTTTATCCTGTCAACGACTTCCTTTAAATTCAGTTTGTGTGTTACTCTGTGGCACAAGCTGCCTCTGTTCCCACTGAGTGGCTTCTTTACGTCGAGTGAACCGAGGCTCTTCAGAGGGACAAGCCGAGATCTGAAAAGAGGAAGCACAACAGGGAGGAGGCTTGCTAAATACAGGAAGTGAGACTATTCTAAGTGTCTGCACCAGACAAAGCTCTCATCCTGTCCCCTGTGCGCTCAGAACATGCAGCAAATTCACTATAACGTCAAAAAGTTGTCCCTGTTCACTCAGAAAAGCGTATTTTTGAATTTGGACTGAACACCGAGTTCATAAGTCCAAATGTGAACCATCAATCAGTATAGCCCAAAAAGTCAGTGGAGCTTAAGTGAGTTAAGTTCAACAGTTTTAGGGGTTAGTGCATCAGCCAACACAGCACAAGGTGAGTCAACTTAACAAGGAGCAACCTTCAGCCTACTGGAGCTGTATTTGCACTTTCATATTCTGCTATAGTGGCATCCCATCTATCTGATCACCGTATCTCCAGCCCTGCTATTCCACCTTTTAGTTTAAGAAGTTTCAGTTTTGCCGGTCTGAGTTGCTTTCGGGCGCTCTCCACCTGCAGAGCCTGCAGCAAAGCAGAACCTCTGTATTGAAATGAAATGATAATAAAGGATCTGACATGCACTCACAAGCACAACTACATCGCATATATATCCAGAAAGGGTTTTCAACACAAGGGTGAATAGGCAAGAATCATCATCTGAGACTCTCACGGAGGTTTTTGTGTAAGACAGCTTAGAAACAAAACTCAGGTGACGTGAGACGAGAGACCACACTGCGTGAGCTGATCCTGATGGTGACCACAAGACGTACAGCTTTTCATGATGGGTTGTTGCATAATACCTTGGTTTTATGTAGATGAAAAACTTGCCACCCTCTTTTTATGTTACTAAAAACACAGTAATCTTTGTTGCTTCTGTCAAACGATGCTCCCTTTCAGTCCCAATGCCTTGAAAGTCAAAGACAAGTAAAGACCAAGAAACTTGTGCTTAACAGTCTGGAAGATGGGAAACTTCATCCTGCACAGCAGCTGTGATTTGTTTATTTCGTATTTTATATGATTTGACCACGATTGCGTTTATTATATTTCTACAACTTGTAAAGCACTTAGTAAACAGTGGCACTAAAATTAACTTGACTTTGACTATTAATTTATACCCACATTTTATACACGTAAGTAACAGTTTTATTTCCATATGCCAAACAATTAGTTTAATTATCAAGGCAGTCTGCTACTTTAAAAAAACTACTATGAAAAATATACATTTCTTTGAACTCATATGTAATTAATTTAAATTAATTTGTATAGAACGTTCTGAAGATTTTTACATTATAGTCATCTTCAATGATTAAGGTTCTGATGGGTTATTTAACCTCTTAGCTGTGTAATACCGACACTATTATTTCATTTGTGTAAATAAAACCATTTTGTGTCTGCTGAACTATCCACTCTCAATCAGTTCAATTTTATTAATATCCGGGAATTTTTAAAAAAATAAACAAAACTATTAAGGTAAAAATAACAACAACAAAAAAAACCCTCAGTTTTCTGGTAAATTTATTTGTCTTTCATTTACTGACGATTTATATGAGACCATGTTCCCATAGTTTTTGGTACTAATGGTTGTCTTTGTCACTTCGTAGTGGTATAATTTTGGTCGGTAAGTGACTGACATTTTTGACAGTAATGACCTCTAATGAAATGTAATTATTTTTACTGCATTGTTAAAGTGTGTTCTTGCACCTCTAACACTTTGGTGCCACATAAAATTATGCAACTGCATGCACAAGTCCTTAAGCATTTGTTTTTTTTTGGGCATGATGTTTTTATGCTATTAAGTTCATATCATATAGCTCTCCATATACATCAAACTGAATAAACCAGAGACATGTGGAGTTTTTTTGTTTTTTTTTTGTGGGTGCCAACACTAACGACAGCAACTGGGAAAACTAAAATAATAACGCCACCTCCGAAATGATCCTGCCAGCAGTCCTGTCCGGTCAACAACTAGAAGTGTTTGGAGAACTCTATTAAACTAAAAATAAGACAAAGAAGTCCCTGAACTGTTGAGAGGATGAAATCGTATATCAAAGACAGATGGTAATAAGGCATAGGTTCCCAAATGCTGGTAACAGATCAGAACATAGCACTGTTTCAAACTTTATTGAAATATGCTTCCAGGCTTATATTACACTCATACTGTTGAAAATTGATATCAAATACTTGCATTTAGTTTTCAAATTGTAATACATTTCTTCAATTTTTGTAAGTTGGTTGGAATGAACGTGAAAGAAAATCCTGAACATTTGACTGTAAATAGAGAGAAGCACACTGCCTTACGCCAAAAAGACAAGTTCAAGCCAGTCTTCTCTTTCCCACTTTGTTGCCAATGAAAGGGAGCACACACACACACTCTCTCTTTCACACACACACACACACACACACGCATGCACACACACAAAGTAAACCTATCGTGTCTTGATCAGAAGACACTGGGTTCAGTCCTCCAAGGAAAAGGTGTGTAGAAATAAACTGGAGAGTTGAGTCATCAAAAAATAACTATGACAGATACAGAACCAGTCTGGAAAACATGCAGACAATAAAAGCAAAGTGAATCATTAAACTGCACAAAGGTCAAAATATGTGTATTAACAGAAGGAAAAAGGAGACGTGTGCAAATCATGCAAACCCAACACGCTCTGAGGAATGCAGAGTCAGGTTGCCTCTGATAGTAAATAATACTGATGGCATGTTATGCAACGCAGCGTGGTTTTGTTGATTAAATTAGAATCATTTCGTTTTTAGCAAAAAAAAAACATTTTTGAGACACTTTTACACAAAATTAAATTGGTTCTTAAAACAACTCTGAAGCAGATATCAGAAATGCAACCAAAGATTTACTGAATATTGAAATAGTGAAATGCTATTTATTATTTTTAAAGGATGTCAAATAAAAGTCACTGTGGCCACGGGATGACCTATTAGTTTTGAACACAAGGGCTTATGGGGAGGCAAATTTATACTATCAACAAAAGAGTGAAAGAACAACTCAGGATGAGGATTTGTTATTGTCGTTCAAACTGAAAAACACATACAGCCACTGAGAGTTTACAGAGGCTGACCTGAAAAACTGAGACCAGGAGGAATAAAAGATAAAAATCCATAAAATTGAATAATGCAGCTTGGATAGGTGTGCAGGTGCATTACAGTGACCGGGGGAAATAGTTGCTGTAGTTAAACTGTCTGCTTTTTCCACAGTATACATAACAGCAAATGTACAGCTGTTAAGCTACACAACTTGGCCGCTAAAAGCCGTGTAACTAAAATAAATCGTGGGTTGTTGCAGTTTCCTTCATATATTTCTCAAAGTTTTCTGATGACAATCATTTAACAATGCATGCAGATTGAAGAGGAAGTTTGGAACTTCTCACTTAAATTACTCCATTTTTAGCTTTTCAAAACTAAAATTTTGGTGGCATTCAGATAGAGGTTCTTCGTTCTTCTCATGTTCTGAGGAAGTTCTTTCGAACATGGCCGACTTCATAGGAGATAGAAACAGAGAGGTTGTGCAGTTCTGATTTTTCTCTACGTAATCAGTTTTCTTTAACGCCATAATGGCTAAACTCAACTACAGCAAAAGTTTTCAAAACGCTACTCTAATTAAACAGTCTTTTCGTGTCATTCAAACTTTTTAACTAACTGTTGGTTTTTAGCACCAAACATCTTCTTAACTCAATCGCACACATGCAGACGAGGAAAGGGAAGATAATATTATTTATTTTAGACAGTAGCAACACTTTTTCATTTGGTTCAGACACAGGGAAGACATTGGTTACAGCTAAGCCTTTCATGATAAAAATGTTTGCTGAACGTTAAATCATCTCAGACGTTATTGTGATAAATGATAATATTGTTGTTTTGAGCCTATTTTCAAGTAATATAAGGGTGATGGCATAATAATGCAAAAACGCATTTTCAGATGTCGATGAACTTTAAATTCTAATGAACATTTGACACTGGAAGTGGAAGAAACTTTAAATATCCAAAATTAAAATAAATAAATAAATAAATAAACAAAACAACAGAAACAATAAATAAAATTAATTATCATGTCTCTGTAGACAAAATTGTCCTCCAGAAAAAGCGATAGTTGAGAATTTTATCATCCAGTTTTTGGTAAGCAGAAACAGAAAAGAGAAAAACAATAAAACAATAAAACATGCAAATGAAAATGATTGAGCTTGTTTTAATTTATCATGTGGTTAATTGATCACATGATAAATTACATGATAAAGCTGCAACTAAACCTTGTTAAAGGTCTAGTTGACTAAACCTGTAGCAGGAAAAGTTAAGACAGCCGTTGCTGACTTTGCACAATAAACATTTAAGCAGATGGTTTGTACTGATAAAGGCCACATAAAATGTACAACCCACAGAAAACGAAAGCATTTCTGTACCTGGTGAACTTTATGCTCACAAACAACAGCACTCAAGTAGTAGTGTGTCCTGTTTATTTAAGTTTGGCTTGTTTCTTTACCAAGATTTCAACTCTGTCATTATCCTGGGGCAAAATGTGTTTTTCACAAGTAAATGTTTCCATAGAGCTCTGAAATATCATCTTTCCTTTTTCTGAGTTTCCAACGCGCTGCCACACATCCATTCTTAATATTTCCAATGAAAAAGTAATTTTTAAAATTCAAGGACACAGTCTGGTTCAGACTCTGCTCCAGATTATCCACACATTACCCATATTCTGCTTTTAAGAGGCGAATATCTACCAATAAAATTTTGTGAAAAGAGGAAAACAACGGTCAGGCTGATTATGATTAATTTAGTTTTTATATTTAGAAGCTTTATGGTTCTAAAATATTAATGTATTCCTTTTAATCAAGTTACCTGAAACAGTTTGTATTGTCTTCTTGCTTAAAACCACAACAACAGCAAAATGTAAAAATAACATAGAGTTTCTTTTGCGTGTTTAAGAAGCATTATTTTTAATAACTGTTATCACAGTCGTTTCTTCAGTACATGTGCAAAAAGCTGAAAACTTTCTCTCTTATCAAGAGCAAGAACAAGAACAAGATCATGTCAATCACTAAATTTTGGAATAATGTTTGAAACTTTTTCATTATTACCCACGTTCTTTAAGTTAAACAGATTAACTTGTATACAGCAAGCGCTGTGCTCTCTGCCTTGAATTTTCGGTTTTGTTTATTGTTGTTATAACTATGGTGCTGTTAGCTTTTACTATGCCAAATTCCTCCATATTAAAAGCGGAAATGTCTCCCCAAATATTTCATAGGAGCTCCACGAATTTCTTGTTCCTTTTAACGAAAACGCTGTTGTTGATTGATTTGTTGAACTACACTGCCCCCCGGTGGAAGTTCTGCAAATTAGTTTCATTTTATTGTAAAAGAGCCAACATTTCTCCACAGGAATTACTTACAAACCAAACCAGTGGTACAGAAACAAATTATAAAGAGAGAGAAAGAAAGAGAGAAGCTGGACACTATTCTTTTTTGCTTATTTTCAAATACTTTTTGTTTATTTTGTTTTATTTGTTTCTGGCAGATATTCACCAGGAATATTATAATAACATTTAAGATAATCATTGCGCTTTACCACAGTGTTTGAGGTAAAGCACAATAAGCATTTGGGAATCAGTAACTCACAAAATATGTTGTCCCCGTCGTACTGCCGAAACCCGGGATCGAACCAGGGACCTTTAGATCTTCAGTCTAACGCTCTCCCAACTGAGCTATTTCGGCCGCACGTTCTGCAAAGGGCAGAGCTGGTGTGATTATCCTATAAGCCCAATAAGTGGTGACGAGTTTTGGATTTAGGTTGTTGATAAAACAGTTGCCACAGGCGAGGCCCAAAGAATATAACATTCAAGTTATCTGCTACGCAATAGTAAATGTTGTGGTAAATAAGGCAAAGGTAGATACGACAGAGTTTCAACGGAATTCTGCTTGAAGGGCTTTGGGACACAAGATGGCGCCACACCGCTATCGAGAAAAACATAAAGTAAAAGTCTGTTTTAAAGTAATATTTTTTTACTAGCAAACTGTCAATAGATGGCCCCGCATTACAAGTCATGGTCCCAGATACCATTGGGCCTGGTAGAGTCCAGGCATTGAATAAACTACACACTATTAGACAGGTAGCCATGATGTTACCAGATCAGTGACCAACACTATTTTGTACTACAGTAAGCAATCAATTTTTACATTGACTACATTTCATGTCAACACTGAAATAGCAATAAGTAAAATCAGTTCTTTAAGAGATTTAAAAAATATATATATGACTATTATCATTTAAATTAATAAAACTGAGTAGTTATTCCTGTTCTGAAACCTTCTGGTTAGTTTTTTGTATTCCCTACCAATAGCTCAGACAATGTCTGAAAATGGCAGCAGCCTTTAGTTTCCATGTACCGCTGACTTCCAGTGCATATTCTTGAAAGACACCCAAATATGCAGATGTTTTTACAAAAAAATAAAAAAATCAACAATGTGTTTGTTGGAAAACAGTGAAGCTTGATAATATTAGCATTCTGGGCTTGCCGTTTGCCTCTTTTATTTTTTCTGACTGCGTTCTGCAGTGATGCAGTGCTGTCCCTTTATTAGTCATATGATGTCTCTGTGCCAGCTTCTATGCCTCTCTTCTCTTCTCTCTTTTCCCTGGTAATCTCCCCTCCATATTGCCTCATTCTCTCGCTCACATTTTTGTTCCTCTTGTCATTCCCCTCCCCATCCCCTCCAAGGTGACTTTCCTTCCTTCACAGACACTGCAGCTGTTCCTCACTTTTTGTTCTGGAAGGCCCGAGTGCGGATAAGAGATGAGAGAGATGCAGACCAGCAGCATAAAGAGAGGGAGGGCCACTGGAAGAGAATCAGAGAGTGAAAGATGAGGGGTGGCTGATGAGATTATCAAGCAGGTTGGAAGGATCGACAGTTTTGACCAGATGCACAAATCAGTAAGACAGAGAGCAATCAATTACATGCACACATGCATCACCAGATTTGTCAGGACCAAAAGCTGCCTCCACAGATGCTTACCTTACTTGCATGTTTCATCTTCATTAGCAGTGGTGATTAGTACAGTTGTCACACAAAAGTGAAGGTTCTCTGCCATCATCACTAAAATATCGCACGTATCTGGGACGGAGTTTCTAAATTTAGAGATCAGAAGAAATGGGGGTAAAGATAGAAAATGTTTTTTTTAAAAAAAGCAAGTGTTGGCTGAAAAAGGAGAGGATTTAAACCATATGCTCTAGAGAATAAGCTTTGGTTCAAACTGTAATTATAATTAACCCCAGTTGCACATTTCAGCTGCTGTTTTGTCAAAAACTCTTAACCATAATGAGAGTGACATGATTATTGTTCTTCAGTCATTCATTTATGGATTATGCAGTCAGCTCTTAATGTTTTTATACACAAACAAAAGCTGACCTTTAAAAATGTGTTTTCTTAAATTATCTGCCTCTAAGCCTTGCATGCTAGAAAAATGACCCCCAGTTTGTTAAGGTTAGAAATATTTAACATTTTTCTTATTTGTTATGTTTGAGAACATCTGCTTATTTTTTTTTTTACACATTCTAATACTAAACTATCATGGCAATGCTAAATCTGTATATGTGCTGCTAATAAAAAAAAAGTTATATATATGAATAATTATTCTGTTGACTGAAGATTAAATAAATTAAGAGCCTCAAATAAAATCATAACAGCAAATCTTGAGGGGAACATCTTTGACTCCATCATGTCATGTTTCAGAAGGGACGGGTATCGTCATTGCAGGTCATTTTGCCTGTTTGTCATTCTGTAGTTTTGGATGTTTCATACCTAACTTTTTCAGGTAGGAAATCTCATAGTCTTCTAGAGGATGTTTCCTACATGTCAATACTTCTCAACCAGGAAGATGCTTTGTACCTATTTTGACAGGTAGTAATTTAAAGCCATTTTCTATTCTCGACCCATTGTCTACAGTAAAGAAAAGTGCTTATGCAACTCCATTAAATAAAACTGCAATAGGGTGTAATGGAAAGTTTATGGACAATAGCGTATAATTAAATTCAATAATATATGTAATTTGAGGAATTTTCATGACAATCTATCTGCATAATAGAATAAAATACTTTGGTAGAAAGTTTTGAATAACACTGATGTTGGAACCGGATGGACTGGCTCTAATCCCACAGGTTCTTTATTAAGTTGACCTGCAGGCAAGTCAGTTTCTTTATAACTAAACTTCCAAACCTTTGTTCTCACGGACCTTGCTTTGTGTGCTGGTTGGGAAATCCCCAAACTGTTCCCTCAAAGTTGGGAGCATGAAGTTGCCACAGAATGTCAGACAGGTAAGTTTTATTCTTTAGGGGAACTGTTACTGTAAACCCAGAGTGGCACATTGGATACTCAGATGGATTATGACTTTCCACGACAATGAACATTTCTCTGCTGCTTTAGATTTGTGCTTTACATCGCTGCATCTGACTCTTTGTATCCAACTCTTTGCATAGTGCCTGGTGATGTCACTGAGTTGAACTGAGGGTCACATGAGGTTTGGAGATTTGCAACCTTTGAGTCTGCAGAAAGTTAAAGATCCTTTGCCACTAAATGCCTCTGCATCCGGTGACTGTGCTCTGTGTTATAATACTTCTAAGAATTGACCGTGAAATATTTAATAGTGAGGGAATTTCATGCCTGGACTTATTGCACAGCTGGCATCCACCACGGTGTCCCTGAACTCCAGAGAGCAACTTATTCTTTCCCAGTTGTTTATAGAAACAGTATTCATGACAAGATTCTGGATGTTTTTAAGTGGGTGGCCATGAAAGTGACTGTTGGAGTGGTTGTAGGTCAGCATGCAGAGGGGCTGTCTGTTGTCAGATGTTGGGCGAGTATTGGCAGACTGGCTTAAGACGATAAAAAGACGACACCAATTTAAATAGCTATTATAACCGAGGTTATAATAGGGAAATCATCAACATGCTGAACTTTGAAGACAGAAAATCTTTGTGTTTTAAATGCACAGGTTTGACAACAGGACCTAGAGTGAAACTTTTAGAAACAAAATGTGAATCGATGTCTGTTGTAAACCCAAACATTTCAAAATGATCTTTCAACCATGGACAGCTCAACAACAACAACAGTTTAATCTGTGTTGCTGCTGCTGAGTGTTAAAACCAAATATGCTCATTGTGGAAATCAAAGATGCATGAATTACAGGCTTCTAATCACATGTTCACTGTCCAAGAAGCACATGGTGCACTGCCTCCTACAGGCCAGGCAGGAACACTACATCGTTTCCTGTGATATTTGCAAGTTCATCTGCTAGCAGAGCTTTTGTTTTCCATTATTGTATAAATGCATTTCTGTAAAGAAAAAAAATATATATATATTGCAGTTAAATTTCACTGTGCAACTTTACAAATTGCACCCTACAGTGAGCTGCAGCTCTGATATGGACGTTAAACATACAACGATGGACACAGTAAACTGAGATAGACCTTTTTAATACAGATTTAGTTATTTTCTATACAATAGCACATATTATAAATCTTTTACAATACTAATATTTCTCTATACACATGTCATAAATGTAAATTACAGTGTACACACATACATTATTAACACAACTACACGTACATATTTCTTCTTTACAGCTCTCCTGCTCATTAAGAGTTTTTCACAACGACTGATTTTCTGTCCGGCAGATGATCGTGATCAAAGCAAAAGGGATTTCTGACTAAAACACAAAACAAACACTTAAGTATTTACATCCCTGAAAAATGTACATGGATACACAAGAGTTATTGTCTTCCTGTTTGGCTCACAAGTTGTGTAAAAAGGGTGAGGTGAAAGGAGAATAAAGCCCAAAGCCATAGGAGCCCTCCAAGTCTTCAGTTCATACAAAGTTTCAAGTGAACTCTATCTACTTGGTGACAAAAACCGCAACCTACTCTAACACTCATATCACAACAGCTGACTGAGGGCTGCTTGCTGTTATTATCTTGTTTTTTTGTTGTTTTTTTTGTCAAGCCAGTTTGAAAATGATACACAAAGCCCTGAGGAGAAAGAGAGACTATATTGTGTGACGTGTTCAGGTCTTAGTCCAGAGGCTGTTTCTGTTTGTCATCATTTAAAATGCTCCCTCAAAGCTGCCGTCCAGAGCAACTAAGGGATAACATGAAGAGACGTCCCATTGTTAGAGGTCATTGGTTTGGTTCCTCGTCTTTATGCTGTTAATCTGCACTGGCTTCACAGACAGTTTTAATGAAATATTTCACAAAGTATTGCCCTTTAAATCCTTCTTTGAAACTGTAGTGATGGTGTTACGATGGTGTTACAGTGAATTTTCATATACATATAGTTACAAAAACGCCCCACATATTTATTTATATACGTTTAATATTCAGCAACCTCCTCTTTGAAAAAAGAAGACAAAAAAGTCCCCTTCCTTTTGTCCTTTTCTAACAACTGTATAACGTATAGAAAAAAGAAAACAAAGCATTCTCTTTGTTCACACCCTTGGTGGTGGTTGGGGCCGAGGGGTCATTGCTTTACATGTGTTTTATTGCACATATTCATTGGCTAAAACACAGATATGTCTTCATTTACCCAGTCTTTACAAATGTGCAAACATACTGACACAATCACACAACCCTCCTTCATCAAAATCATTAAAACTCATCTGGAAAAATAAAATAAAATAGAAACATGCCTTTCAACTATATTTTGTACACATTTTTCTAAAAAGTGCTGCAAACCTACAATTAAACTAGAATCTGATTGTTTTTTTTTTCTTCATTTCTTTCCTTTGTTTTTGCTTTTTCCTGGTAATTTTTATCAGAGTATGTAAACTTTATGTTTCTACGCTTTTAATCATTTACACCCAGACATAACATTATGACCAGGACGGGTACCCTGATAGGTATATACAGCTTTTGTATCGGAACGAACAAAAGCTTCTTGATCTGTTTGAATCACACAGCCATGGCGAAGCCTTTTGAATGTTCTCTTCTCTTCATCATTTTCTTCTGCAGATTTTATTTCACTGGTGGTCATTATTGACAATAATCAGACAGAATATGAACAGAGGGAGAAGACATGCTGCAAAGGTGTCAAAGTCTGGAGTCAAAACGCTGGTGAAGCAGCAAGCCATGGTCCACTTTGGATACATACAGCAAACAACATCGCTTATAAGGGATGCTCTGGCCCCTTCATTTACCAATTGCAATTTAGTCCTCTTTAAATTCACTCAAAACCTTATGCTTTCCAATTTTGTCTCCATATGCCTGGAAAGTTCACAATACCCCTTCCTTCAAGACGGGACAGGAATTGAAATCTTGGTTACAAATGGGTCTTGAAATGGACAAAGTCATTGTCTACAATCTTATGAATTCAAAAAGCAGTAAAAAAAAAAAAAGGTAAAAAAAACACAAAAAGTTTTGTCTGATTTAAGGTCAGGCAGTGAGGAAGAATGGATATTTGTCTTTTCATACAGGCTACGTAAATGTCTGCCAGAATTAGTAGGTACCGCAACGAGGAGATGATCAGAGTAATTAGCTTCATCTGGTCATAATGTTATCCCTGACTGGTGCAGTACTTTGTTATACTTTCTGCACTCGATGCAAATACTTTCATTCTGTGTTGATAACATTGTTGTAAACATACAGCTGGACATTCAGCACCATGACAATATACAAATAACTCAATTAAGGCATGAAAATAATGAAAACAAAAATAAAGGTCTTTCAGAAGTATTAATGTCACTGAGAACATGTGTGCAGGTAGATACTTGTGTGCTTTCACAGATAGTGACTATATTATGTGCGTTAAGTGCGTGTGTGTGTTAAACTGTGCATATGTACATGCACATGCAGGTAAAAGTGCACGGAGGAGCAATGCTGATTTGTTTGTCTTTGCAGATATTTAACCCTTACGTTACATGAAGGGATCACACTAGCAATCGGAGTAGTCATGTCAAGGTTTGTTATAATGTTTGCCTACTGGCAGTGGTGGACTTGTAAGGGCTTATGTAAGGAGAGCGAAAAGATAGCTCTCGTAAAAGCTTGAGGCTCTCCTCTTTCCACATCTGCCGAACACTGGAGGACAAAGTGTTTGTTCTGATCCTTGTAAACTATATGCTGCTCATTTGTCCTCACACCCACTCACAAATGTACAAGCAATCCATCTCCATCAGCTTAGTAAGGTCCATGTAGTTGTCTAAACTCAAACAGCACTCTCAGACATGCAACTGCTCTTCGAAGAGGAGCCTCATTCTCTGACTGCCTCCGTGAGGCATCTATCAGTGCCATCACTAGCCTCCACTCGTGACTTGCGACCTTTTCTCTGGCCTCCTCCCTCGACCCAAGAGTTATGAATCACAGTCCCACCGCTGGGAGCTGGGTCTACTTGCAGAAGCGATACTACCCTTTTCTTTACGCGTGTTTTGAGGGCACGCCTCAGTTTCTGCCTGGTGAAAGCGTAAAGCAGAGGGTGAAATATGGTCGTCCCGTAAGCCATGGCCAAAAAGCACAGACGCAGCTCAACCAGGCCGTCACTGGGGCCCATGCAAAGGATCAGAACGTTGACTGCAGACAGAGGGGCCCAGCAACCCATGAAGGTTGATATGATGATTAGGGACATCTTCAGGACGCGACGCTGACGTTCTCGTCTGTCCCTGTGCCTGCGTACTGCCCTTCTCAAAGCGATGATAGCCGAAACTGAGGCCTGTACACCCATGGATGAGGCGGGCAGAGGTGTGGTGGCATGGGTTCGAGTTGACGCCGAAGGGGGAGTAGGAGAAGCCGGGGTCGCCGGGGTGGTCGCAATAGGGGTGGTTGCAGCGGTGCTCACAGTAGTTATTGTGGCCCCACTATCTGACATCCCCGGAGGCATGGAAGACAATGGTGGAGGTGATGTTGGAGTAGGGGTAGCAGAGGGGATGAGTGGAGGGTGACTGAGGTTTTGATTTTGGTTAGAAGACACTGTTTCTGTTGGCAGGCTGAGTTCCTTCTTCTTCTGCCTCCTGCAGCGTATCCTGCAGGTGGAGTCCTTTGACCGTGTGTTCCTCATCATGTGGGAACCGATGCGGATGTTGAGGGCCTGCAGAATCCTGGAGTAGGTGAAAAGCATGACTGCCACAGCTATGAAGAAGCAGGGTACTTGGAGTAACAAGTGATAATACATTGCCATACCCGTGTAATACCCCTGCCCTCCAACACATAGCAGTGTCCTGTTTTGCCATACTGGTGGCAGGTGGTGTGGAGGAGAGGAGGGCGGAGTAGTGGGTAATAAAGAAGGAGGGATAGAAGAAAAGATGGGAGTATGCCCAGTGTTGAGTTCTGAGTCATTGCTCTGCCTTTCGAGCTCCTCATCCTCAGTATCCTCAGTCGATGAAGAGAAGAAGTCCCCTTCAAGGAAGGGTAGGAAGAAAACAGCCAGAGAGACGGCCCACACTGCTGTCAGGAGTAACGCAGCACGCCTAGGGGTCAGCAGGCGACTGGCTGGACGCACTGAGATGTCGTATCTGTCCAAACTGATCACCAACACGTTGACTGCTGTAGCAACACTCGTAAATGTGACACAAGCTTCATGGAAGCAGCAAAGTGTGGCCAGGCTGCTGAGTCCACTTTCATTTGCCGGTACCAGGATCACAGCGACCGTCAGCGGCAAGCAGAGCACGCAGACCAGAATGTCCAGCACATGGAGGTTGACCGTCACGAGGTTGCTGACTGAATCCACCAGGTTGGACTGAGCACAGTAGAGGACAAGCACTGTCAAGTTGCTGCTGAAGCCCAACACGAGTTCCAGTACGAGGATAGTGGTCAACGACACCTGGAAACCGACGGGATAGGGTGTGTTCCAGCCTTCCTCCACGCCCACCTCTCCCCCTCCGTCCAGCAGGCCTACCCCCTGACCATCGCTGGTCTCCAGGAGGTCACGATAGCCTTCGGTCTCCATTGACACCACAGCGGCCCTTCATGCATAGCAACAGCAGCCGCCAAACCTGACCATGGTCTGTGTTTCCTTTCGCTCTGGCTCAGATGAGACAGCGTTGGAGATAATAACCAGATCTGAGGTTGTAGCTGCAAAACAAAACAGAGAAGATACACAGAAAGGAAGTTAGCAAGGTTAGCAAGGGACAGAAAATGATCCAGCAGCCCTTCATGTTTATTTTTAAAAATAACACTGTTACAGGTGCAAGTCAAACATGTCGTGATTTACAAGTTGACACGTGGAGTGCGATTGTGATGCTGGGGCTCTTTTGAATTCATGCAGCTGAAGTTATTGTGCATGTCCCATGATCTCTTACAGGGCTGCTGTTGCTACAGAGGTTCTGGAGCAAGATGTAGCTTACATGCAGGCCTCAGCGTGTTTTGTTGTGCATTGATGACAAAGTCCCTACTAATTCGTATTTCAACAAACCCCAATGCTCATTTTTCTCTTAATTCACATACCACAGTGGATTCTGCTGCAAAACCCTTTCTTTAGAGAGTGAGTGGGTGGATGCTTGACTCATTCTTGCACAGCATACATTATGTGGGTCAGAAACTATACATGCAGGCTAAAGCTTTGTCAAATATCCTGGATTCAAGCCGCTTATCCGTAGTGCTGACAGGTCATTGACATAGTACATGTTAACTATGGCTGCTTGTTCTCACAGCTCCGACAACAGAGCCTGTGACAATAGCTATTGCTTCGTAGCTCTGGTAAGCACATCCCCCAGCTACTGTCAGTATCCGGCACTATAAACAGAAGAGGCAGGGACATTTTTGGACTGTCAGGGAGAGGGTGCATTTTTTATCCACACAGAAGATCCAGCAAAGGACTGCAGCAGCTAATAGTTCACACATGGAGACGCAATGAAGACAAATGGATCAATGATCCACAGACAGTACCACATAAACAATGCTATCAGAAACAGACTTGCTTGACTGCCGTGCCCCCTCCACAAATCCCTTTTATTCTTTTCTTATACATCTATTTTATGTCTTCCCACTCTGTTCTCGCTCCAGTTTAATGACTGACACAGGTTGTTACACTTAGTGTAAGCTTTGTTCAACACTGAAGAGATAACAATAATCTACCCTGTAGATGTGAGATATTAAACCGCACAGATCCTTTAAGGTGTTTTTCCAGACCATGAACCTCAATCTCCCCTGCACTGATTGTCATGTGTGTTTCGACTGCCAGTGCTGTTCATGTGAATTAGCATCAGATGTTGTTGAGTGGATTGCCTTTCTCGCTTCTCCCATTTCAATTTCATCGGCTATTCCAACCGAGGTGAACTTTATATTTATCACAACTATTCACTTGTTATCTAGAAACCTCACCAAACATGAATATTCCCTTTATAAATTAAGTAAGAATACGTGAAGTGAAAGAATTCATCCTAAAAACTAAAGGAGAGGGAGCTGCTGCAGAGAAGATCTTTGTATTTTATATTTGTTTCAAGCAGCATTGTTGGGTTTAGACTACTAAATGGACAATAACCTTCATCAACGATGAGAGGAAAAGGGACTTAATCAAATGAACCAATGAAGGACCAATTCCTCTTGGCCAATTTTCATAACCTATTTCGAGTTTTGCCAAGCTCTACATAAAGATACAGCTGTGACAAATTTTACATGTTATGGGTTGAGACTTTCTTCCTCACTGCATCAACGAGGTTCTTTAAAGCAAAATGAAATCCTTCCAAACTTGAAAAAACAATTCCAGACGACACTGCACAATGCACACACAGCAACAGTTTGACTCTTTTCTTTCAAACATTTGTAGGGGTTTAATATTATATTCTACCTTTAACATGAACCTCACTTTGATTGGAGGATTTACTCCACAAAAGCTGAAGATTTTGATATATATATATTAAAAATATATATATATATATGGAAAAACATCACCCTGAAGGTTCCAGGTATTATGGAAAGTTTATGAGTTACAATCTAATAAAAGTTAAAAAAAAAAATATGAGCAGTAAAGGAGTTTACAGCAGAATGACTGAAACATTGTTCCTATTTGAAATATGTATCACTCTCTCCAACAAAGCTTTGTTAGAGTTTAGGATAAATATTGAAGTAATTCCTCCCCATCTGGATTGTTTTTTGGGGGGATGATTTCTAACCCGGTTGTGTGTTTTTGCGAGGCAAATGGACGGGGGTGAATCATGGTCGCATAAAACCCAGGAGCCTTGTAAAGGTTGCTTTAGTGTCTGAATCAAAAAGCAGTAATTCTTACCTCCTGTCTTTGCTATTGCCTTTAACTGTCACTGTTTTTCACACCTTCCTGTTTGCCATTTTTTGTTTGTTTCATTTCAGTTTTTTTCTTTTTATGTCTCCCATTCATCAAATGGAAAGGACCTGAAGGCAGAGCAGTGGTCTATCTTAATTCACTAATGGGTTTTATGGGGTTTGCAGTGGTGCTGGAACATTGATTTAAAGCATCATCGATCTGCCACTTTCACAAGCCTGAAGAAAAGAAGCATGTAAACAGCCCTTTCATATCCTCTGCCAGTCACATAGTCTCATTTTGACTATTGTAAAAAGTTTTTTTCTTTATGTTATTTCATTATCCATATTCCTCCATCAGTATAAAAAAAGACTACATTATCGAGCTGAGAGGATATTATTAATTTAACATCGCATACTCAACCTTGACAGTAAAACTTCAAAACATTAAACGTTTGTTAATTTTTTTTACTACATTCCTTTAATCTATAATCTACATGAACAACCTGAGCAGATTAAAAAAGAGAAACATTGGTTTATTTCAATTCAACGATTTAATTTAGACAAAGAAAACTTCACGTTTACATCCCACTCTGACTAGCCAGTAGCAATTTTATCACTTACATGAGTCATAGGACACGTGGTTTTACAAGTCTTAAAAAAGATTAATTAGATACATGCACTAGATATTTTTGATGGTCCTTTTTTAGAATGAGCCACTAAGTGCATCTAAATACTTGTCAAAGGAAAAATAAATGTAGCCGTAGCCAAACTTCAAATTCTAGCACGTTATCAAACAAAATAAGGTGATAACATAATAGTAAGAACAAGCTAATATGCTATAAAAGTACGGAAAGTGGTTAGGTTTCCCTTGTGATGGATACAAATGAATATTTTCATTTATTATAAAAGATTAAACAATATTTAAAGGAAACAAGAATTTGGAAACACTCTAATTTCTTGGTGTTTCATGCAAAAACTAAGTGGTTGTAGAAAGCACACAATGGTTTGTAATTTAAAAACTGCCACAAGAAATTCCTTTGGGAAACATAATAAAGCATAAACGTTTTAAACAGCTAGAGTTATTACCATATCCTGGAATAGTTTAATGTTTTCCAATTAAAAGTATATCGTTATAGTCATATCAGTAGCAAGAGCATCTAAATGATCTGAACGCTTTGTAACATTCACACTGTTATTCTTTTTCCGAGACAAATGTTTACAAGGCAACGATTTTGCAGGGTGGAGTAGACGGAACAGCTTTCAACGACACTGTTTTATCCTTTCACAAAGAGGGAAAGTCTGAGAACGAGTGCCGCTATAAAGACTACTTAGTACTCTGATAAACTGATAAGAGCTACAAAGGAACTCGAACAATGATGAACAAAATGTCTGGAAGCTTTCAGCAAGAGTAAATGTCACATGCCCTTCATAAGAGCAGCTGTGACTCTGACCGGCAGGCGGGAAAAGTCACAATATTCTACAGAGGAGCAATAAAATCAAAAGTGTTCAGACAGAGCGATGAGCTTTAGTAGGTTTTGTGCCTTTCAGACAAATCTTTAAACAGCAATGTTAAGTTAACGTATCATTCTAATATTTTGCAATCTGCAATCCTATTGCATAGGAAACAAAGATGTAACAATTACTCTGTAGCCTTCATAAATCTTTCTATTTTTCTTTCTTTGTTTTAAACCAAGTTTGTGTTGTTATTGTTGTCTGCTTGTTGTAATCAGGCTCCGACTTCAGGGAGGTTTGTTCCCCGAGAAGGCACGCTTCAGAGCGAGTTGTGACAACAGAAAATTGCTGAAAACAAGGTGAAACTCCTGTGCTGTAAATTACAATCAGGCCTGTGATTTTCACATTAGAGAGAAAGAAAAAGGTCAGGAGAGACATCAGGCAAGAACAGAACAAGTTTTTACTCTCGGAACTATGATCCAAACATACTGTGTTTTAGGAGGGAGGTTTCCATCATGCAGGTCAAGGTTAAAATAATGTATGACAGCTTGGAAGAGCCTACGCTGGGATACATGGGCTGGAATCGACCAGCCCATGCCTAATAGGAAATGAAATGTTTCCAGAAGACTCGGATCTTCTCCGATTTGAATGTGACTAAGGGTTTGTGTGAATACATGTAGGCATTACCTCAGTAAACAACTTCATTTAACATCCTGTGTCCAAAGCATAAATGAACTGACTGCTTTGCTCAGCGCATAAAGACTTTACTTTGACTTGGCAGATGTTTTTCTCTTTTTTTTCCTCTCCATCACATCTGGTGTCTGACTTTGTGTGGATTCTGTGATTTGGTCTGAAACAACGAGCTGGCAGAGCCCAGCACCCTGCTGCCAGGGTTATTATAGGTGTCCAGCAGGAGATGACAGGTTGTCGAGCTTCTTTTCACAATATAACGGGGGTAAACACTAAAGCAGACTGCGTGTTCAAGTGTGAAAAGTTCAGCCTGCTTCTTTTTGTTTTCTTTTCTCTGGCAGGATTGTGTTCGCCCTGCACACCCCTACACAAAACCCATGCTTGTGTTTAATTTGCACTCCTGAGTCAGACAATACATTTCCTGCTCGAGGCTTGATTACGTCCTCTGAGCCAAAAGACAAACAGAAAAACCCACTTTTGTTCAGGTAGCTCATAACACAACGCCGTGCGAGGAGCTTTTTGACATACTTCCACTGCTTGGTAGAATAACAAACATTATGAAGCAAGGGTGAATGAGAGGATTAGGTCCTCCTGAGAATATAATGCAAAAGATAACAACACAGCAGCACAGCTTTATATAAAGACAATGCTAAGAAAAAATAATGTGCATCAGGAAAATAACTTTTCAAAATAAAACTTGCATCTTTGGTCAAACTCTCTTTTTGTGTGTGTGTGTGCGTGTCATTTATTTACTTAATCACACTTTGGTCAGCAGAGGTAAACTTGCCCTGACATGAAGCAACGGTTTATGATCAGCGCCTTTCTGATAAACAGCAGAAAGAGCCTTTCTCTTCTGTAACGAGGCAGAGAGACCTTATGAAATCTTTTGTTGTAAGCACTGTCTGCTGAGCTGCTACCACCTATCGATGTTTCTGCCTGCTGCTTTTCAAAGTACTTCACTTTTCAAGAGAGCACGCTCAGACTTTCATATTGGTCTCTGACAGTCTAGACAGGGCCGTGATTTCAGTGTGTAAGGTTTGCAACGAGGTGCTAATTACTCACTTGTGAGCTGAGAGGTATAAAGATACGTGTGCTCAGAAATCCTTCTTCCTTTTCAAGTAAAGCCCTTTCAGAGTTTCAGTATCTTGCAAAACTTTGAAGTACCCACACCCTTTAAATTTTTGCACATTTTGTGTTATGACCACAATTTAAATATCTTTGTGAGCCAATACTTTGCAGAAACCAACTTTTGCTGCAATAGGTAGGTAGCATAGGTACAGGGTGATGTGGTTTTGTTTGATTGTGGGACAGAAAGTTCATCTGCAGTCTAACCTTACCGGACCACCTCACTCTTTATCATTTTGAACATTGTTCTCAGGGCTGTTCAAAAGTTTGTCCAAAGTTTTGCCACCTTTGATTTAAGTGAATCTACAACTTTATTTCTCGCCTTTCTTGGTCATTAAGATGCAGTTTTCTATAATATTCCCTAAAAAACTAGATTAAAATACACACAGCTAATTACAAATTCTGCGACTTAAGAAGTGTGGGGGATCATAATAGAGTGGGCTGAATACAAATGCATCCCAGACTTTTGATTTTTCTTGAGACTTACTATTAAATATTTTTTTAAATGCACCACTTATTGATTTTCCACATACAAAATCTGTCCAATAAACCAAAGTTTGTGATTGTCATGGTAAAAGACAAAATAATAATAATAATAATAATAATAATAATAAGAAGAAGAAGAAGAACAAGAAGAAGAAGAACAAGAAGAAGAAGAAAGGGGTAGGAATACTTTTGCAAGTCACTGCATGCAAAGTCATCTACTTTTTAATGGTAAATCTCTGCTCTTAGGTTAACCTGATGGATGGAAATTGTCAGGAGTGTTTAGGTGAGGACAACAAGAGTATTCCCAGACTCCAGGGATGAACATGGAGAGCCTGGATTTGGATCAACAACAGAAGTTAATCATTTCAAAGCTGGGTCACATCCCAGATCTGGTAGTACTTTCATGCACACCATCAATCTTTACTGAGCCATTCAACTAATCATCCTAACAGCAACAGACAAACTTTAACAATCACATAAATATGTAGAATTAGCAAAACTGTTTGCATAGCTGGTTTTGTCCCTTTCCTAACAGGACATTGGCTGTAAAGACAGAAGTATATCAGCTGTTTTATGGCTTCTTCAGCCTAATGTCTGTGGAGAATTGCCTCCCTTTTCTTGTAAAGCTGTGATATGTCAGAACAAAAAGATGAGAAAGCTTTGCTCTTTGATACTATGGCACTGTCACCCAGAGATGACATTTGGGAAAGAAAGAGATGCAGAGGAGAGACGGAGGCGAGCCAAATCAGAAGAAGACTGAATTGAGGGAAGGAGAAAAAAAAAAAACAGGGAGAAAGCAACGAGGTTGATGGTTTACACAGAGCACTGACTCATGGCTGTTTTAGGTATTCCTAAAGTCCGCAGTGAAACAATTGATCAAAGCCTTAATTTCTCCAGCCCCATTCATCTCACAGCGCTAACGCCGAGCGTCCTCCAGCTGGGCAGCAGCATCCCTGGCAGGCGTCCAACAAACCAGCCTGGAAATGCAAGCGGCAGACCGGCCTCAGTAAGAGCAACATCTTCATCTAATGTTTTTCAGATCAAGGCCTGCTGTTGATTCTCAGCGGTGCGGCTGCTCAAAATGTGACAAGCAGACGAGCTCAGACGGTTCATCACATGTTCCAGCTCAACACCTTCCCTGCTACTATTCATGAGGCCAAACAGCTGTTAGCACTGCAAAGTTTTCACATGCGCTATAAGAAATCCTGCTGATCCCGCCAGTGACACGGATTTCACAATGCTACTGGTAGCTGCCATTCACCCACACAACCACCCACCTCCCGCCCCTCTGCACTCGCTCCCTGCCTGCCTCCCTGCCTGCATGCTCCCTGCAGATCCAACACAAGATGGATTGCTTTTCGAGGTGAACGACATGTTTTGTGCTCAGGAAATGGCCAAATCCCCATCCACACTTATCCCCCCGCGAGACAAGTTAGGAAGAGCCGGGATTGGAGGTTGGAGTGGGCACAGATAAAACAAGATGAAGGTGCAATGAGGGAATGATGGATGGAAGGAAGGCTTAGGGGTGTGCAGATGGATGCTGAGTCGTGTGCTCAGTGGAGAGGAATGTTTGTTCCCTGCTCACCGCCACAATCCATCTCTCTTCTGAACAGTCCCACTTGCACCCCTTTGCCTTCCCTTTTCACCATTTATTTAGAAACCAGCATATTGCTTTGAGGTTTGAGACTTTGCAATATGTTCATGTCACTTCCCACAGGGATCTTTAATAGACCTGAACCGATCAGAAATTTGCAGCTGATTATGATCTCTGGGTTTAAAAAAAAAAAAAAAATCTTTGTGCTGCCTGTAGCAATTTGAGCTGACTCAGTTGTGTCCTCAAGTAGATATGAGTAGGTTTAAGAAGAGAAGTAAATTATGTTTTGTAGTTTCTCCCTGAAGGCTCATTAATTAAGACGAGGAGCTATGCTGCCATGTAAGGAAACATGTTGTAAAGATGGAAAAAAAAAAAAAGCAAAATGATTACAGGATTGACATTTAGACCGTCTTTAACTTCTTTAATCAGCGCTTAGAAAAGTTAGCAAGGTTAAAGTCTCAAAAACATAATTATTTATGTGTATTCCCTTTAAGATTGTCAGGTTTTAACAAAGACTGTCAACTTTCCAAATCCGACAAGCACCAAAACTAAAGCCTGTTATATGTTAAACCTTCCTCTCACTACGTGGATGAATTGCAGAAGTTACTTTACTGTGTAGGAATTTTTATTAAACCATTCCTGTGTTTTTGGACTGAGTTAGATACTTTAATGTATAAAGTTGACATATTAGTTCATGACAAAAAAAACTCTTTATGAAATAAATTAGGAATATTAAATAAAAGAGCACTTGAAAATTTGATGAAGTTATAATGTTTACTTTAGTGGAGGTGTGTGAAGTGAGACTTTAGTATGTTTACAACAAATCAGAGATCAGCTGCCACATTTTATATCTGCTTACTTTTGCTGCAACGATATTTAAATAAGTGACAACTATAAAACAAATTGCTTACTCAGTGCTTTTATTGCATTGAACAACCCAGCGGGTTTTTGACCCTAATTCAGTTCAGAAACACGGCTGTACAAAGGAGAAGGAAGTGACATGACTCTTTTTTTTATTATTATTTTCAGTATCAACAAGGTGCTTCAAAGGAAGAAACCATGGATGCTAAATTTACAAAAAAAAAAAAAAAAACTTATGTTGACAACAGGATCAGACTTCAACTGAATAAAAGACCAAACAGAAAGTTAAACCCAAAAACATAAAAAGAAAATGCCAAACTAAATCAAACACCTCAGAAATTGTATTGGTTTTAATATAAATCAGTTTTGTTTTTTTTGTTAAAAGGTGTGAATGTTTTGCCATGGCTGTGAATGTGCTGAGTGTCTTCACTCTGTAACAACCTCCACGCCAAAGAGCATTGTAGCCAGCAATCAGGCGGCGCTCACTGTGGTGCTTTCACCAATCAGAAAAAAAATTGGATATCTGAGTTTCTGACTGAAAGCCACTCAGCTGCTGATTTCTCAAAATATCTCTAATTTTTCATAAAACTTGTACCTTAAAGGCATCAATTGTTTTCTTACAATGCTATTCATAGATGCATGCTTATATGTTTTATTCTGGCAGGCAGATGCAAAACCAGAACATCAGTAAAGAAGCAATGGACAGGTTAATTACTACAGCCGGCATGGCTATGCATAGAAATAGAAACATTGCTCCCTAGACAGCTTTGAACCAGCATGAGGCATCATTACCACCTGACAGTGTGTTCAGTGGATTTAATTTAGCTCTGCCATTTTTATAGACACCCCTCTGCACCCTCCATCCACCAGTGGCGTCCTGGCTACATCATTTTGCTATTAAACGCACGTCCCATCAATATGCACTCATCAAGGCTGTCATGCAATCACCGCTCTTTGAAACAAAAAAGAAATCCCGGCGTGAAAGCTTGTGAAATGAAGATAAATTATGTCTAAAATGGTATAGTATTGTAGAAAATAGCAACGATTAGTGTAGATGTAAGACAAAAAATAAATAAATAAGAAGAAGAAGAAACTGGAGGGATAGATAAATCAGCATCCATTGTGTTTGTTTTTAAACCACTAAATAACATTTTTATTTTTACACGCATTTAGGAGATTGCTCTGGATTAGCGACGTCTGATACCATCTATCCATGTCAAACTCCTTACAAGCTGTGGCCTTAATAAACTCTGAATTAAATCAAATAGCACTTTCTATTAGGAGGTAAATTAATTGTCTGGATGCAATCATCAGAGCGAAATGGCCTGTGTACCGCTTCCCACCTGTGTTGATTTGCTTTGTGCTGGAATGCTGTGAATAAATAGTCGCCTCACATAAAGAGGGCTGCCACCGTTTTAATGGTTCTCTTGTGACACAGCAGCGGAGCAGCAGCTGGATGGCAACACCTGGCAGTAGCTTTGACCTGAGCACACATGCTGCACCAAGCGCACGCAGACACAATCACTCAAAGTCTCCCACAGACAGAGGATGGGAGCAGATAACGGGGAAACTTTACTTTTCTCTCCTCGACAATAGAGTCAACCTGATCAACCTGCGACAGCAGCTGGACTGAGAACTGAGAACAGGGATTCCAAAAAACTTGCAATAAAGTTTTTCATCAAACCAATTTGCTAAATTGTTTGAATCCCCCAATGAAAGTTTTAAAGATAAGAGGAAAGCAGGAAAAATTTCTCTTCTTTTTGCTGCGTTTCTGGGTTTCTTACAACTGGGAATGCTAAGCTGCTCAGTCAGCTTCCTTTGCTAATAAAAATGACAGCTATCATGGTTTGTTCCATTGTGTCGTTTTTTTTATGCTGGAGCTGGCAACAAACATAACGTAACAAATGTTGCATGGAATGACAGGCTAAGATTTAAAAACAATTAGATAACGGGGCAAAGACCACTGCAACACAACAAAAAAAAACAAAAAAAGAACTTTAAGTCAATTCATCTTTTATTGCAACTGCATAATCTCACAATGAAAAATATACAGCAATCTAACAGTAAGTAATTTTTTTTCAGTAAGTGGACAAAGGCTCTTCCCATTGGTTGTTATTTGCACTCTGCTGGCAGTACTTTATACTACAAGACCCTTTTGGCAAAGGACTACACTTAGTCTCCTCTGACAACATTTCATTACGTTGGAGCGTACAGAGGAATCTTTGACGATTCCTTTTCAAACAATCTCTCCACATTATCCCTAGTCCTGGATCCTCTGTTAGACTGTCTCCTCTTCAGCTCACCCTACAGCTTTCCAATAGATTTAGGTCTGAGGACTGAGAAGGACGAAGGCTGAGTTTGTGTCCGGTGACTGATTGATCGATTTGGCAAAAATGTTTTGGATTAATAACATTTTGAATGTCCCAGTGAGAACTTTATTTCATTTACAGCACAGGGTCTTATTTTCAATAATCCATGATGTCCTGGACTCTAACAAGGCTCTCAGGGTTTGCTAAAGAGAAGCAGTATCGCAGCATCACAGATCCTCCACCATACTTAGCAGTAGGCAAATATTTACCCTTCCCTGACCACCAAACTCTCCTGGAGTGTTTGCTGCAGAAAAGCTCAGGGTTGGTCTCATTGCAGAAAAGCACACAAATTTAAATTCCCAGTAGAATTCACCAGAATCCACTCCACATGTTAGTTTTAGATGCAAGGGCAAGAAAAAGCCCAGATACTTCTTAAAAATAGTTGGTCTAACAGTGAGCTTAGGAGATTTTCCGCCATGGTGGCCCTCAAAAAATCTGAGATCAAAAGCAATCTTCATTTTTAGAAACGCTTCATAACTAAAATTTGGATTTTCCTACGTGTTCTGTAAGCTCATACATCTGAAATAAATTCAGGAGAGAGCAAACGTGAAGTTCTTTCTGACAACGTGGATAGCAAAAGCGGAAAGTGGTTGTCTTAAATTGGTTTATATAAAGATGAAGCTGTGTAATTGTGTTCTGTGCAGCCCATGTTGTAAACAAAGACTCTTTCTAAACGTATTGATTTTCAACAGAACCCTCTCAGCAGATTACGTCTTTTCTCGGCTCATTAGAGTGGTAGATTAGTGAAGTTGTGTCAAATCATCCGCAGGAATATGTGTAGCACTGTTTCATGTTTGAGCACGGGCAAACAGAAGGCCCCGATGGGATCGTCACTCCACGGCACAACAGAGAAAACTCCAAGCATCAACTCTGACTCGACTAGTAACTCTGTTGCACAGATAGAAAAAAATAAATAAAAAAATCAATGGTAATCAGGACAGTTTTGGGCTCATGCAGAGCTAACCTTCAGCTTAAAATTAATTAGACACTGTTTTCATTCAGAGTCTGCAGAGAAAAGGAGAATCTCTATGCACCAGATTTCTGGAGCGCGCTCACACCCGACGTCTACGAATGACTCAGTTTTAGCAGATAAAGAGGTTTGGGAGAAAGATGTTTTATGGCCAATCAAAACGAGCAATGGAGAAAATTGAGCTGATGAAAAGAAAAAAGATGAGAGAATGCAGAAGTAGTCAGTATCAGGTTGAAATGATTAAGCTATTTGACTCTGGAGGGCAATTAGATCTCAATTAATGCCATTTATCTCCCGTAGACAGGACATCATTGGCCAGGAGACGAGCTTCACTGCAGGGCCATCAACTATGATATAACATAATGGCAGGCGAGGGGTTAAACCTTAACTCTGAGGGGGCAAACAACACGTGTGGGACATGATTGTGCACAAATAACACTGATAGATTCTTTTTTTTATTCTGCATGAAGGGACTTTTAAATGAAACACTCCAGGAGGCGTAACATAAATTAGGTTCACATTTGTATTCATCTTATGGCTGTCAGTTTGCCACTTTTGCAGCAGGTGAGTGAGCAGCATCGCAATGTGCATGTTGAAATATTAAGATTATATCTAGAACATGGCCAGGAAAGTGGATGCAGGTTTTCCTGCGCATGTTTTCTCCTTCCTCTCTTATTATCGCTTTCCTCTCATGACTTCTCCAGTTTTCTGCTCTTCTAATGATGCATTGTATCCTCCCTCTGTCTGCTGTTCCTGCACACTACTCTCACCATCACCCTTATTCTTTTATATCCCATCTAGAGGGAAGAGCTGCTTTGAGACTTTTGCTTTCCTCTGCTGATGCAAATTTGAAAGCAACACTAGTATTTACTGTGCTGTGTATTTACTACGCTATATTTTTGTAGGTAGGCCAAAAAGCTAAATTTTGGTAATTTCTGGTGAGAACATCTTTTTCCATGTGTTGTTGTGTTTTTTATATGACTTGTGGTAAACTTTAGAGGGGACTTCTTATGGTTTTTCAGTCAGTAATCCAGAAATTGTGACATTTTGACATAGAGGCCAGAATTATGGGGTGTATTCCTAATAGTTGGCAAACCAACAGATTCTCCCACCTGAGCTGTGGATTTCTGCAGCTCACCAAGAGGGTGGAGCTGCAGGTTAATGGTAACCTTGGTTACCATGAATCTTGGGTGCTTCTCTGATTAATACTCTCCTTGCCTGGCCTCTTAGTTAAAGTAACTCTGCTTTAAGCTCTTTTATCCCTGACCTGTCTGTTTTGTTCCTTGTTCTTCATGATGCTGTTTCTTCACTAATGTCCTCTAACTTTACCTAACCTATCTTCTAAGTGGTTAAGAGCCTCAGAAAGCTGGAAAGAAGGTAAGAAAAACAATGCAAAAATTAAAAGAAAGAATACCTTTTTTATATCACATTTTCAGTCAAAGTGCATGCAGGATTATTTGGAGAACCTTGCATGCTTTTCACACTGGAATCCTAAAAATTTCCCTAACAACCGTCTTGACATTGTCATCTGAAAAAGTAAATAAGACCTCTCAATCAGCACGTCACATCAGAGGTACAGTACTCCTGTTTCTCACCGCGCCAAAACCAAATGTGACAGCTTCCCTCAACTGTGCTGCCGCTTTTAGTAAGAGAGTGACACGAGTGTGGCGGAATATTTCCCCCCCACCAGCGGCATCAAAGCTCGTCTATAAATACATTTTAAGATGCAAACATACAATGACCCATATGCAAAGCAAACACACAGGCTAAACCTCTAATGAGAGTGAGAATGGGAAAAACATTGGGATGTATCTCAGTGTGGATTAACACCTTCAGATATTCTCAATCACAATATCAGAGTTTGAGTGTTTGTACTCGGTACACACCAAGAAGTTAGCTAGTTACTGGAATTGGTTGATTTTTTTTTAAAAAATGTAAATTACAAGAAATACATGTTGATGATGATATGTAACTGTAATAAACATGTACTTCTAAGTGGTACTAGATTGAGTGGTCCTGCTTGCAGCTGGGTGGTATAAAGCAGATCGTTTCCCAATCAACTGAGACACCATACAAATGCCATCAGGTCATAATTACCACATTTTTCTAGTGTTGAAGTTGTTACAGAATAAAGGAGACTAAGAGCTATTTGAATTGACACTAAGCTGTTTGGAAATTAAGTGAGAATAAACACAAACTTTCTCTGTCACCGGACAGACTGGACTAGAAAATGTTGGCAATCTTAGTGAGATACAGTGGTCTCACTACTCATACAAATTTTTGCTAAGCATTGAAAAAAAAGGATTCAAATATCCTTGTCTTTGTTTTGAAATATTAGTGAAATCTTACTTAACTGCGGAGCTGTGTAGCGCTGCCTGCTCTCTTTCTCACACAAACATTGTGACATTGCCTCCGGTCCTTCTATAAATAATTAATGATCATACATGGCACAATATTTCTTAAAACTGCTAGTATGTACTCCACCATCTGGCAAAAAAATACAATGCAAAGAGTCAATTTTCACAGTTACAGTTTGGTTTGAAGTTCTTTATAGGCTGCAGCAGTTGATGGCACTATTGTCTTGGAGCTAAACTCCAGCCGGGTGTCAGTCTATCCTTTCTGGGGACTCCAGCTTCCTCTTACAGTCCAAAACGTATTGGTCACTTGTCCCACAGTATAGCCTTGCCCAATGGCTGCTGGAGGAAACCCTCCAGCAAGAATAAGCAGGTATGAACAATAGATGCATCAAAGACTTGCTAGTAAAAACTGTGTTTCTCAAGATCTAAACTAAATCACTGGATTTTAAAAGGCCGAGGTGTGAAAACTAAAGCAATGTATTCACTTTATATGACCTAGCTTTGCAGGTGCGACGTTTCTCTGCAGTGGGATGCGCTTCACAAAACACTGCAGACCAAACTTGTTCTTATTGTACAGCTTACACTACAAGATCTGTATTAAACCAGTCTGCAGCAGATAAGAAAGAGGCAGTGGAGACCAAGTGCAAAACAAACAAAATAATAATACAGAGCTGCAGAGAGCAAGAAACACAACATGAACGAAAAAGATTTCAACTCACCTTTTGGTATCTAAAATAATTTCTAAGGATACGACTTGAGGTTGAAGGAGGTCCTGAGAAGAATGGGACGTCTACCTTCAGTTAAACCACAAACGAATCAAGCCGCTTCTATTGTTTATGCTTACATGTTTCAGCTTTCTGCATGTAAACCCTCTTGTTTTATAGTTAATCTGCCAGCCTATTAAATAATACATTTCGTAAATTAACTCTGTGGCAGAATATCTATCTTCATATTATTTATGTGTTAATTAGTCCTGGGATGCAATGTTTATTTATTTATTTATAACAATATCACTCTGATCTATTTATCAGAGACATTTTGTCTCAGTGCAAAAATTATGTTCAGTAAATTGATTTATTCCTGTAATGTACTTATTTGGTCTGGCAGTTTCTGGACGACAAAGTGACTTCATTACAAGCAGGGGCCAATTTTATTAACGTCCCAAACTGCAACGTAAAAACTGATCGTTATTGTATGTACTGTGACCCTCACAGCAGGAGTGTTAATGTAAATGTCAAATAAAAGATTTCATGACATTTATTACACATCTGGTACATTTGTCAAACATTCAAAATGAGATTTCAAGTATGCACAAGGCCCTCATACAGAGGAAGCTGGATACTCTGCTTTTGCCACAGAACAGCTATGAACACCATTAAAAGGAAATTTATAATACATTCTGCAGTGACACTGAACAGGGGTGGCCATTAACATGGGCAATCTGGCACACAACCCAGGGTGTCAACCTGTTAAGGGGTGACATCGGAGCATGGGAAAAAGTGATCCATCATTTGGGGCTGAACAAAATGGTAGTTTTTGCATTGCTTTCTGTGACGCCCAGTCAATGAGTTGTCTAATGATGTGGAAGTTGGATTCTGGTTTGAGGTTCCAAATTCAATAGCAAGTAACATTCGCTGGTGTTTAAGAAATCTGGACTCCATCTGATCGTCTGAAACATTATAATTCAACAAAAATGAGCATTTTTAAGCTTTTCAGAATCAACATCATCTTATATTGAGATCGCCATAAAAATATAGCGTTGTATTTATTAAAAAAAATATATATGTATATCTGAGTTTTTACAGAACAAACAAAGAAAAAGTTCCTTTTGCATACCCCCACTATATTCTGTGTGCAAAAATGGGGCAGCAGTTCTGCACGAACAGCCTCTGGCGCTGACTTTACTGTTACAGGTACAGTGAAGTCTTGATCTCATGTGCTATATTAGCTCACCTACAGCCACAGAGGTGCAGGACCGAGCACTTTTATGAGCCCCAAAACATCAAACATGAAAACACGCTGATTGAGACGCTGCAATTAAAACGATCAGAGGAACCACCTCCATGGTAAGCGTCGCGTCGCGAATGCATGAAACTAAAGGATACTGGAAATGGACCTTTTGTACCTTTACTTGTGCATATTTCCAAAAAAAACGTTTTTTTTGGAAATGTCCTTATTTTCTCAAAGAGTTTTTTGGCAAACCAATTAATTGTTTCGTCTGTAAATGAAGACGATGTTATTAAAGGCCTCATTGAAAGTCTGTTGATTGTGTTGATGCTTCCCCCCGTTCGCAGTCCCAACAGTTGCATAGGTCTCCCCGCAACTGTTTGTGTCAAATTACACAGAATTGTCCTTACAGTGGCTATATTATAACATTGAATCCTTCACATAGTTTCCCAGTTCGAATGTGCAAAATGCATATTTGCATATCAGAATCACGATAAGACTTTATGTAAAGAAAAAATTGCAGTAGCCTTAAGCGGATTAATGTAGCTTAGCAGAGGGAGAGAGAGGGAGAGAGAGAGAGAAATTGTCTCATGAGAAGAAGTGGCAAAGACAAAGTGTTAAACTTACCAGTTTTGTTCGTGGGAATTCCCTTTACATCGTACTGCAGGTGTCGGTGCGCTGCGCCTTCTCCAGCACTGGACCCTCGATCCACTCCAGCGCTCTCCAGGACAGCCGGCTGTCAGCCAAAAACGTGACCGGAATATTTCGCCTCCGTTTTGTCATAAATATTACAGCGGGAGGGGGGGAAACCCTCCGCGCCTGCAGATGCAGAGCGCTACAGCCGCTACAGTGATGCTGTCCGCTCACTAACCCACTAATTCCCCGCGTTTTTGAAGCGTTTCTTTAACACGGCACCCCAACACCTGTCCCTCTCGCAAGCCGCGGACTTGCACAGCATCCCACACGCAGACCGGCCGCAGGCATGATCGTGCACTAACGGCACGCTGGAGCGCAGTCGTTCCATCCCAGCGACCAATACGGCGACCCGCACGGGAAGGGGAGGGCAGGCAGAGAGGATGGAGAGAAGTGGGGTTTGTTGGGAGGGGAGGAGGAGATAGGGAGGCAGGAGGAGGGGGTGTGGGTGGAGGGGTTGGTGGTGTGCATGGGTAGCGCTTCACAAGGACGACCTGAAATTCCTCAAGGGTGAACGCGCGTTTTGTAATTCAGTGAGATTCCCCAACTGCGCCTCCTTCCATCTTTGCCCTAAAACGCATTACGCACACTTGCTTGATCTCCCTCAGAGGAAGACTTGACTGGATCTAAGGGGTTTTATCATGGGCGCCCCTTCACTTTGGGGGGAGACTTTAAGACCCGTTTCACATTTGCTGCAACACGTAGGGATTTCCTGTGAAGCCGGTAGCTGAACAGATTCACAGGTCCCGAGACGAAGCTGAAGAGCATTTTTCACTCCGCTGAGCACTCTGTTAGGAGATGTGTCAAGGTCACTGGCTGTTGAATTTGTGACCTTGTAGCACAATAAATAAGACGTCCCTCCCAGTGCTGCTCACGTTGATTTTCCTCTTTGGAGAGACTTAGATGTCCATCTGAATGTGTGAGATAATGCGAGGGAGAAGGATAAAGATAGAAGGCTCTCTGATGAGAGCAGGAGCCTCAAACTCCCTTATCAACAGTCAAAATAAACAAAATAATAATCAGACAAAAACAAGTAATTAGGCTGCATTTAAAAGTCTTGTTTTCACAAAATCTGATAGAAAACTGCAGCCGTTTTTTTTAATGTGCAAATGTTGCAGAAAGCTTTTGATTTCGTCTGACGCTTGCGTTTGACCTTTTCATGCTAGTATATAATAAAGTATAACCTTGAACAACAAATATTTAAGGGCTCCAGAAGCAAACTGAGTGAATGCAGAATACACTTGAGCATACGTGAATTACCACAAGTCTGAATCATTTATTTTTGTCTTGACTTGGAGAAATGTGCTCATTATGTTACTGACGATTTAAAACAAGGACGTCCTTGGGTTGTTTGTGGTCCTGGGAAAAATTATATTTCTGCGCATGTTTTTTGTCTTTACCAGAGAAATCTCTTGGACTTGCTGCTCAGAGTTCAAGTTTGGTTCCTTTCGGACCAGAAGGTTTTAGTCAAACCCAGGTGATTCCTTTGAAAGAAAAGGATTCTGCGTCACAGCCTCGGTCTAGACATATAGAGAAAATGGAGTCTCTTCCCACATGTATACAAAATGTACTTGGCAGAAATTCCTGTAGATCTCACAGTGTGGCTGACTGTGTCTTGGCAGCAACAATCACCATTTTCTGTTCTGATTCTCCCTTCTTGGGGGAAAAACACATCCAGTTTTAGTAGTTCTGTTGTTGCACATTTCATTAAGTCATTGATGTCTGTCTGTTTATCTATCTTTCCCATGGCTAATACATTATTCCTTTAAAGATTTAAATTATGGCATCAATCAAGGATGCAACTTAATGAATAAATCCTCAATAAACAGCTGAACTTTCTTTCTGGCTGAACAGGTTCTCTACAGGTCAATTCAACCACTTTAAGCCCTTCAGTTTAAAAGGTAATTCAGTCATTCTTTGCGACTCTTCCCCCCCCCCGACCCTCTTCACGGCCCACCTCCTCATTGAAAATGTGTTCCCCGTTTTTCCACTTCTTGTCTTTCATTACACCACATATTTCACAAGACATTGAGGGCACCCTGCAGAGACCCCCCAGCTGCATCTTTTCTTCTTTTTTTTTTTACTCCAGCAAACACTACAGCAGCCCATTGCCCTTGCTACGGATCTGAATCTCTTGTGAAAACAGTCACATACAAATGCAAAGCTAGCCTGTGATTAGGAGCATCTGCCAAACACCCACGTGCCATATGCCTGCGCCTCTTAGCCAAGGAGGGAAAAATGCAGAAACGCATACAAACATGCACACACGACTCTTAAAAGAAATTGAAAATACATAAATATCATAATATGTGCCTGTTTCTTAGCCTGGTATGGACAAACCCTTGCATCTGAAGTGCACAACTGAACACTGCAGTGCATGCAAAGAGATCCTTCAGTGTGGATTTAGATTGCTTCTCATTTTAAGGAAAATATCTTTTGGCATGCATTTACTATATTTGCCGGGGGTTTTTTTGTGTTCCATCCACTTTCTCCAACTTCTGATAAAAGCCTCCAGCTGATCCATTTTACAGATTTGAAATATTTACTGCAATTCACTCGAAGGAGAACAGATGGGACATCAACCTGCAGCTTGTAACTGTGGGTGAAGGTGGCGCAGCAATAGCTGAACCGCAGGGTTTTCTGTCAAGAACCTCAAAACCCAACAGAGAGTGACATGTCTGTTCCCCCTCTGCGCAAGATCTCGTATCGTGGAGTTGTTAAATGTCACAACAGAAAGATAGGACTAAAAAGAATGCCTTTTCCCTTTTGATTGTAAAAGCTGATATCAAACTATGACATTTATCTGTGATGTGTTTCCGTAAAGAAGTTTTCTACCAAAAAAAAAAAAGACATTGTAGCTGCCCTGAAAACATCTCAGCCTGTCAAAGTTTCTCTGCTTATTCTTAGGATCGACTAAAAAAAAAAACCTTTAACCGAGCTGCAAGCAGCCTTGTTAATTTATGTGGCGAATCTACAAAAGGTCATAATTCACTAATAACTCTGCAAATGTCACTACTGATGGAGAACGACTTTTTCTTCCTAAAGGTATCATCAAAAGCATCAAATTCTTCTCCTACTCTGGATTTGATCTTTTATTTACCAACGGGCTACAGTAAGCCATCTACAGCGTAATCACGATTCTCCAGGAGTGTGAACGTGAAACATTTCAGTTATTTACGTTATTCACACTGACAAATGCGTATATTTTAGATGCTGAAATGTGGATTTCAGTGTGACAGTAATCTGAGAGATGTTAGCGCTGTTGTGCTGCAGCAAGAATGTTTTATCTTTCTGTGCAGAGTTTGCATGTTCTTGCTCTGTATGCTGGTGTTTTTCTCCTGGTACTCAGGTTGTTTCCCACAGTCCAAAAACCATTCATGCATTTTCTTCACTCCTTCATCTTGCTGGTGGGGCTGCAGCATGTATCCCAATCACTTGGCCAAGAGGTGAAGTTGTACTCTGAACATTGTCATCAGTACATCACAGGTCAACAACAACAACAACAACAACAAAAAAAAACATACACAAACAAGCTCACACCCAAAGAAAATTTAGAGCAGGGGTCACCAACTCCAGCCCTCGAGGGCTACCATCCTGCAACTTTTAGATTCACCTCTGCTCCAAAATGTCTGAATTCCCTCACCAGCATTCATTCCTCTCTGCAATAAGCTGGAAACGAGCATTTATTTGATCCAGGTGTGTTTGAGCAGAGACGCATCTAAAAGTTACAGGATGGTAGCCCTTGAGGACTGGAGTTGGTGACCCCTGATTTAGAGGAACAAATTAACTTAACAGTTATGTTTATGGGCTGTTTGTTCACTGGGAGAACATCCAGACTCTATCAGAAACAACAGTGGTAACACCTGTGCTTCTGTGCAGTTCATCCAAAAACATGCGTAAGTTAATTAGGTTAGATATGGATGTATGCATGCATGTTTGCATCTGTCTCTGACTGTGTCGTCCTGTCCATGGTGTGCAATGCCTCTCACCCGTTTAGTTTTGAAGATATAGGCAGCGACCTCCTTTGAGCATGCGAGAATAAACCTGGTGCAGAAAATGTATGGACAACAATCTGAATGAAACAGAGAAGGTTTTATGAGTGACAGTGGGAAAAATGTGTGGAGTGGACGGGAGGACTGGGCCCTTCTTCGTATTCACACGTCTGCTGCTCCAGTCTGTTGGGGTGGAAAAAAGAGCTGAGCTAAAAGTTCAAACTCAATTTCCCAGTTCATCTTCTTTCCAACACTCACCCATTATGGTCATGGTCATAAGTTAAGAATTACAAACTAAAGAATGAGATGCTACAAGCAGCTGGTGTTGGCTTCCTTCGGTTGGTGGCTGGGCTCCATAGTAAACAATGACGCCTGTGGACGGGTATCAAACCTCTTTTGGAATCAATATTATTTCGGTCAAAACTAAAACTGACTACTGCAATTGTAGTTAACGACTGTATTTTATATTTTAGGACACGCATAAGTCCTGAAAACTCTCTGCTTTTTCTACCTGCAGTTGTAGATTGCATGAGGCAGACAGAGCAGCAGCAAAAACCCCTTAAGAGACAGAACAAATCAGCATCAGCGGCCGCAGACATGACGTAAATTAAGCCAGAAGCATTCAGGAAAGGAGGAGCTGTGGTGGAGAGCTGGGCTGAAAGATGGTTTGAAAAGGACCCAGGAAAAGTACTTGGGCTGAGGCATCAGAAAGATTTTGTTCTGTATGAGATTTACAGGCTGACTATGCAGAAGGGAAGAAGATAATAAACCTGCAGCTTATTTGAAATTACTCAGGCCAACTTCTGACGGTCACTCAAGTGAAACTTTCCAACACTATGCATATAATTAACTGTCATTAAATGGTGCTTGATTTCCCTCAACAGAAAATAAGTATAATCAAACCATTTTACCAACAAGCGACGCTTGTGATTTTACTCATACGCTGCACAATTTTCTCGGATCTGAGTCAAGTCACACTTTTTCAGACTTTTTTCAGCAACATGGTGAATACCATTTATTCTTTTTCTACACCATCAGAAGTGCGCAGCTCTTTGTTGGTTCATCATATAAAATACCAGTTAAATCCACTCAAGTGTTTGGTCGTAAACATGACAAAATGTTGAAAGATTCAATTAGTGTGAATAGTTTCATAAGGCACCAGTAGCTTGTCATTGATTATGCGATTATATGTTAACACTTTATTTGACGGGGTGAGCATAAGTCTGACACAATACATGGCATGAAGATGAGGGAGTTTTCATGAATGTTTACAACCGCTAGGAAGTTTCATTCGGTAAATAATGAAACTTTGGCCATTAGCTATTTTATTGGATTTTTAATGCAGGTTTTAATGAAATTTTGCATTAATAGTGTCATTATTTACAGAATAATGCAAAGTTGACATTTTTAATGTAATTTTGTGACACTTCATGACAACAGTAAAAAAAAAATTAAATATTTATCTAAAAAAATAAATGTTTGGGGTCCTTATTACTAAAAAAAAACAACAACCTGAACATAAATTTCAATTCTACTTTATGTGAAAGCAAACGTTACCTCCTTATAAAGCATTTAGAGCTCCGACCACAGGAACGATTGCCACCTTTCAGGTTTAGAAACATATTTTTATATTCACTCCGAGCATAGTTCATAGACATTATAATTGAGCTGCGTTTTAGTAGTGATTTATATTCACGTACTGCCGGGTGTGTGCCCTTGACTGTGACTGTGACATGCTGTGGACACAAGCTGACCTTATTACAGACAGACAGGAAAGATCACCAAATGCAGCGTCCCATAAAAAAAGAGAGGCAGCACAAATTAAAATGTCACAACATTTCCACCATGTCACCAACACTGACTCAGCGCCACTTCCTGCTCAAATGAAAGGCACTTGAAAACAAGAGGCGAGATTGATCAGATAGACCTGAGAGATGAGAAAGCAATAAAAACCACAGAGGGATTTGTCATCCACTGAATCCCAGTGAATGAAGCTGCTGGGAGGGTTCTGACGCAATGAAATAAACTGAGAAGTTGAAACTAATACAGCAAAAAAAAAAAAAAAAGAAAAGAAAATGATGACTTTGCAAATCTGTACCCTAATAGGTGAATGCACTGGATGATATTACAAATAATCACATCCTGATTATGGGGGGTGGGGGGTAATGTTTGAGGGAGAGAAAAAACACTTTGTGAAGCCACTGTTGCATGATAAAACGACCTTGGGAACAGGTTTGAGCAAAGTAAATGCTGAGCCAGGGGTATGGGGCAGATGGAGGGGATTATCAGTGAGGCGGAGTGAGAAGGGCAGCCAGTAAAGAAAAGTGAAGAGAAAGACAGAGGAGGGAAAAAGGGTACAGAGGGAGAGAGGCCAAGCTCACAGAAAAAAAGGGTAGACTCTGCTCTTTGATCGATACTCCAGCCAATTACCACCCTGCATTATGAATGAAGGTGAACAAATTTACCTTTTGCCAGCACAAAGAGTTGCCACAGAGAGGTAGTTCAGTAAATGCCACCTCTGAGGTGTATTTGTATAACATCATGGTGGCTTTGCTCAGGAGGGGGTGGACTGACAGCTTGATTTATCCCCTCATCAGCGTGCCCAGGAAGTAGCCCTGGACCTGCACAGCAGGCCACACGCTGACAGAGCCCACATGACCCGCCACAGCCAGCCAATCATCTTTAGCTGGTATTTAGAGGTATACCGTAAACTATAATTTTCTTGACACATTGTGCCTCACTGAGAGTCTGGTTGCTGCTTTTCAAATAAGTCTAATGGCCTATGAAATTAGTTTTATCACCGCACACAGTATGGGCTACAGAACAATTTTTGCCATAGCCAGTGTCCCCCCCAAAGGCAGGCTTTGGAAATAAGTGTTTTTGCTCTAATTTACACAAAGTACAGCAATTTAAAACATTTTTCCCCGTTGTAAATGTGCACATCCATTTCCATATGCAGGGTTAATAAATAAGAAATATGGCTCAGTGGAAGTTCAATGCAAAAGTAGAACTCTTCCATATTTCATCACGTTAAAGACAAACTTCAATATTGTTTTCTTTAACAGAAGAAATGATAGTTTAAATGTTTTTTTTAAACATAAAAATCTGAAAAGTATGGAGCGCATATGCTTTCCTTTATCCAGCTATTTGGTCCACTTGTTCGTAATTTAGTCTCAGTATAATCCAGCCCTTCTGCGAAGAACATTATAGAGCAAACAGCATCATGAAGACTGAGAAACACAGCAGACAGGTCAGGGATGACGTTACTGGGAAATTTAAATCAGGCAGGGACTTTAAAACAAAATCCCAAGAGGCAAGGAGCACACTGATCAGAGGAGCAGAGATTCAGAGTTCAGGTGGGAGACTATAGAGTTTTCACTCATTTCAGCTGTTATTCATGTATGCCACAAATCCACAAAAAATAAAAAAAAACATTCAAGAGTGGTAAAAATAGCCACTATTGAAAGATAGCTACAAGTCCCATTTGCAGTTTGCCACATGCCATGTAGAAAACACAGGAAATGTTGTTGTTTTTTTTTTCCCCTGCAAGGACAGAGAAGATGGTCAGGGAAAGTCAAAATCTGGGTGGAGCTACATCTTGAAAGGAGAAAGTCCAAACTCCAATACTGAAATAGATCCTGCTGTAAAGCTTCACAAAAACTTACTGTTCATAGGTTCATCCTGCTTGACTGAGGTTGAACTTTTCTGCAAGGAAAAATGGGCTCTTCCAGTCTCATCTTTCCATATTAAAAGCTGGCAAAGACTTTCCCAAATAGATACAATTTTTACAAAGTACAAACTTCAGGAGACAGAAAACAAATGACCACCATGTTCTACAAGCTCACATTTACTAAAGATTTCAGAAAGACGTGGATAACTTTTCTACCATTTCTGTGTCCTTAATATGAGAATCCAAATGAAACACCAGAGCTGAATGCCGTAACATAAAATTTTAAAGAAAGCATAAAAAGTGTGTGCACAAGTAGGTGCAGATGTCTGCATGAATACACATTCACCTGTGCACCTGCAGTCATATTCAGTCAAGCCATGTGTGGTTTGATTGAACCACAAAGGGGCTGCATGATGGATGAAAGATGAACCACGTGCACTGACCTGACACTTCTACCCCCCTCCTCTGCTGCCTCCACACCCTGACTCTGTCTTTTCTGACCACTTCCTCTGAGGCTTGCTCTCCTGTCTGACATGCATGGTCCCGTCTCCATACCTGCACGAGTTGTTCCTCATCCTCACGCACAGCCTGTCAGTCCTGTCCCATATGCCCACTGAGATACACTCAACTCCTCCTGTGCAGTGGCAATAGTCCTGCCTACCGTACTCTTCATCTCTCATAT
>NW_006800045.1:580837-598128 GCF_000485575.1 Poecilia formosa
CACACACACACACACACACGGATATAATTTCCTGTCCTTCCTCACAACCTCCACTTCGAATAAATGGTAAATAAACGTCAGTCACTGTCACACCTTTATCTGTGTTATGACGACGTGGAAATGTAGCATTGTCACAATTTTTGTTCACAGGGAGCTTTTGAAGTTGGGCACATTTTATTCAATCAATAGGCAATTACAAAGGAAGCAGTAGTGGTTGTGTGAGGCTAGGTAGCAGGTAGAGAGAGAATTATTCATTCAGGCAGCGATCCCGCGGAACAACAACGCAAATGGCGATTAGGGGAATACTGAGTTATATTAAAGATTATCTAGTTTCAGACGTTATGGCGAAATAACACAGAAGTGAGATGGAGATAAAAGCTGATAAACCATTGTGAAATGTGGGGTCCAGCTACATTCAGATATCTCTGAAAAGGTCGAAATAAATCAACAAACTGAGCCTGTCTCAGTGGGACTGGGCTGGGATTACTGGTATAACTGAGCACCGAGGCTGGAGGAGTTAAGTTGTTTCACACCTTTGTGGTTTTATTTCTTGCTGTGGGGTGTTCACTACAAACTGGGATTCAGTTGAAATCTTCTTCAGGGGCATTTTGTCCAGCTGATTATTTTCTACACTCTACCTACTCTGTAACAGACTAAACCGGATTGTGTAACTCCATAACTGTGCTTGGCGCAATTGATCTCATCGTTGATTGAGATTGTGGTAGTTAACTGGTCTAGAGAGATTAGTTTGAGTCAAAAAAATAATTAAAAGTCTGACCAAACAAAACTCAGACGTGGTATCCCTCAAGGCTCCATTATCGGGTCAGTTTTAGTGTGCTTCCCCCTAGTTCAGATCACATATTTATTACATAATCTCTTATAATCATGCTGATGACAATTGTATGTTTTGTTGTCACCACAACGCCACAGTTAGTTATTCAGTAAACTTGTCCTTAAAGTCTGACGACATGATTTAAGAAACATTTTTGATCCAAATACAGTTGCCAGAAACGCAACAGAATCAATGTATCTTTTCAGTAAAAATAAGGAATGTTCATTCATGTCTTAACGTCTTGCTCCAGCTAAGCACCAAGAGTCAAGTATTGCATTGAAAGAGATGAGTATTTATAGTAGGGAGGAAAATGTTTCTCACTGTACTCCAAGGCAAGGTAGAAGACAATCGGTTTGAGAGTCAGAACCATGTGGCAGGTGGTGAAGGTGAGTATGAATGAGGAATGTCTGATGCATCTTGAAAAGCCTCCTTCTTAAAAGAAACCAAGGAGAAGCTCAGACGATTTCTTCTGGGAGATGGCGATGCCCGGTAAGCACACAAAGTAAGATCTCAGAGGTAATTTGACTTGGAACTATCACAGCAGGTTGGCACTCAGGCTAAGAGGGGCCGTCTGGCAGCTCCTTAAACCCTGGCTGCCTGATGAGTCTGACGGAAATCAGGTGCTCCAGCTGCAGCCTGCTCGGCTCCGCCCTCCTGTAGAGAATCACCAGCTCAGCTGGAAGGAATACAAACTACACAGACAGGAAAAACCTCACGACGGCGACAGGAGAGACGGTTCAGAGTTTCGACTTAATTCAGACGAGTTGAAAGTGATTATTTGCGGCAACAAATTGTAGGGTTAAAGATCGGTGCTCAATGATACTCCTCAGTGCACGAGAGAATTAGGATAAAACTGAAAAAGTATTCAAGCAACCTGCCATGTGGACTCGTGTGTCAATTTTAACAATCAGCTCTGGAAGAAACTCCCTGAAAATCTGAGACGTGCAGAAATTGTAAACTCGTTTAAATCAAGAAGGACTTCTGACCCAGAAATTTTCCCTCAAGGATTATTCTTTCATTCTATTTTTATTGATCTTTGTGACTTTGTTTATTTTCCTGTACAGCACTTCGATTAACCTGATTGGAAACGTCACGTGAACATTAGCGAAATTAAAGCATGGTGAATAATGTTTCACAGCATCTTGTTATTTCTTCTTCTTAAAAGATTTTTGCAGTTAATATTTTCTTTTTAATACATTTGTTACTCAATAAGGCATATTCAATTGTAGCAACATATTAAATATGTAAATGTCAGTTTTCTTGTTTCCAGACTCTACATGCACACCACCCAGCTCAGCTACTGTGTGTAAAAGTAATTCTTTGGAGGCTTAAACACATTAAAGTGTCACTGTAGCCCTTTTTGATCAAATGGTTGCCATATATAATGTTAAAGTTAAAAAGTCCATGCACTTTGCAAGAGGACTGTAAGATGCATCTTGCCCTCAGGAAGGCAGGTCAGGGTGCTGCATCAGTTCCTAGCTAATGCCTCATAAGATCTTATCACATTTCTATCTCCCCAACTGTCTCACTGACTAACATTTTCTGACACTCTTTGCTTCCTAGTCAGCTGCAAAATTATAGATTACAGATTTGCTTTGAGTCAATTGAGGAAAGTGGTTCACTGGAGGGGAGAGAGATGAAAGAGGGAAGTAAAAGATGGGAAGGGGAGATTAATGGAGAGAGGGTGCTCGAAACCTACGAAAAATATATCGGACCATCAGAGGCTTGAACCAGAGCCAAAGCAGAAAACGGTCACCTGGATAACGGCAGGAAGAGATGAGAAATTTTGAAACGCTGAGGTTTCCCGAGGGAGCCTTTGGAATAATGCTGAGGCACTTTGGCACACAGATGCTCCAAGCTCATCACAGCTGTGACAGAGAAAAAAAAAATAAAATAAGGCTGAGTCATTTGGGAGAGGATAAATTAACAGAGTAAACAACACCTTGGTTGCTCTTTTGCCATGCTAAAGATCAACTGGAGAGAAGAGAAAAAAAAGTGAGGACTGTCAGTATGTTGGAGACAAAATGATAGTATTCCTGTCTGACCTTCAATTAGCATTTTCTTTCTCAAATTCAGATCAAATCATTAAGCACAAATGTGTCACACATTAATATGGATGCTGTTTTCATGCATAATTAGTTTTTTCCCTCAGTTTTCCCACAACCCCCCAAAAAACACAGTTTAATTGAAGATTTGACATTATTCCTATAGGTTTGAGTCTGTGCAGTCATAGTCATCTGCTCTTTCATGGACTGCATTCGAAGGCTTCGGACCTATCGATAAATCAATATGTGAACAAAGACGAGACTGTGTGCAGTTCCTGTTCTGGCGTTAAAGTGTTTTCTGTGAAACGTGTCAGTAAAGCCAAGAGCAGCAGAGGGTGACCTAAGATCTATACACCGAATAAAATGCCTAGACTGGCAAAGTGAAGGTCCTCAAGTGAAGGACTTATAGAGAAGAAAGAACCTCTGATGTTCCGTCTGCACCTTGAAACCCGGGGAGATAAAAGAAGGATCAAACAAGGGGTCACAGCATTAGAGAAAGCTGCTGTGAGCAGTGAGCTCTGTCACTGAAGTGCATGTTTTTACTCATTTATCAAACTTTTCTCATCACACAAAAGGACAGCGCCAGTCGGAGGTTTAGATACACTCATCATCACGACGAATTAGGCTGACGCATTTGATGAGCTGCTTTAGTGGCTTGGGAATTATTATAAAGCAAACAACTTTAATAAATAAACTAACTTAAAAAATGTGGGCTGACAACTTTGAATTTACTGTGGATTTTTTTTTTGTGCAATTCTCACAAGATTAGAAGTATACATACAAGCTCAATATTGTTTAAAATGTTTGCCACTTTTTTTTGCTTTGTTTTTGGCACAGAAAATCATCAAAAACCTTTAATAGCAAATTAAAATAAGACCTGCTATCTACACATGGAGAAAACGTGGAACAGAAATGATATGTCCCAAGAGTGGTCAGCCCAAAAAACATATTCTAATATTCTACTAATCAGCCGTCCAAAAAAGTTAGAAAGGATTAAGCTAAATCGAAAGTACTGTAGGTCTTACTTGCCTCATTCAATGTTAATGTTTATGACTCAACAATAAGAAAGAGAATGGTTGTCATAGTGCTGACATAAAAGGACACGGAGACTTGTCTCATATTCGGAGTGAAATAATTCACAAGAATTTAGCAAAAATATTTTAGAAAACCAAAGCACCATATCGACGGCACGCCTGGCGGCAGCGGTGTGACGTGGGCCTGGTTTGCTGCTTCAGGATCAGAATCTGTTATTGATCGAACTGTTAATTTTATTCTCAAGCAGAACATCCTGAGCAGCTTCCTCCCTCAGTCTAAAAACCTGGCCGCTGTTGGTCTCTTGAAATAACACTTAGGCATGAGTGTGTGCATATTGTTTGTGTATCTCTGTGCTTCCTTTGTGATGAACTGGTGTGCTTTCCACGGTGCGCCCCTGGAGATGGGCACCAGCTCCCCTGGAGATGGGCACCAGCTCCCCTCAGTGCAGCTTTGACAAGCAGCTATAGACAATGGACAATGTATTTTTTTGTATTCTTCCACTAACTGACAGATTTGAACAATGAGATCCTTTTTATTCATTGTGACCTCTCTGTTTAACATTTTTGTTCTCTACAAACAGGAAAAAAAAAATCTGAAAAAATCTTACTGGGGTAAATGAGCTTTATTACCGGTAAATAGAAACAGGTAGATGTGAACTCAAGAGGTGCTTTAGTGAAGTTTTAGTCTGAGGGAGTGAACGCTTGTAAATCAAAGTTATTACAACGATTGTTTTTATATTTCATTTACCATTTTAACTGAGGTTTGTAGACCTTTGAGATCTACTGTGTAAAACCTCTACAAACCTCAGACAATGTATTGACCTCCTGCTAGAATAACCTATTTTAACAAAATAATTAAGTTTACATAATCCACCCTACTGCTTTAAATTGAAAGGCAACATTGATGTGTAAAAGTACTAAGTGTGATTGAAAGTTCTCCAAACCAAACATGGAGAAGCATCGTTCAGTTTTTATGCACCTCTAATCTGGAGCTAACCTTCAGAAAACTGCAAAGCAGCTGAAACACTGAGTTCCTTTAAATCATGGTAATAAAAAAACCCACCTGTTTAGAGTTTCCTTTGACTAATAAAGACATTGATTAATGCTAGACTTAATAATAATTATTCTTAATAATTCTGATTTGAAAAAGAAAATGCATTTCAAATTAAAAAATGCACTTGAAAAACTTTGATTGTTTGCTGCCCTCAACAGAATTGGTTATTATGTTAGGTTTTTATTTTGTAAAGCACTTTGATCTGGCTTGTTTGCTTTAATGTGCCAAACAAATGAACATTAAATCCAGTTTTGCTACCTTTCATTTGTACTTGATGGTTGGACTTTTTCAGGTCCATGTAAGAAAACATGGCTGTAGATGAAGTAACTTGATCCAATGAGAAGGTTTCTATGGACTTTTTCTCTAATATTCCCTAATATTTGCCCTCAACTGATAGTTCAGCGATATAATGACAGAGGAGACGAACCGAGTGTCAAACTACCTGAGCTGAACTCCAACACAACCACTTCCTGCACTTTTTGAAGATGAGCAGTATTTTGCGCGCATCTGACTCAACCACAAGACACAAGTAATATGGATCATCTGAAAATGGATAAAAGTGAGACAGAGCACATTCTGACATGTTTCATCGCTATAGCAACAGCCTTTGTACTTGTGGATGGTAGTGGGTGGCAAAAAAAAAAGAGCAAGAGTTAGAGTGAGAGGAGTGATGGAGAGAGGGAGAAGTTGGCTTGCTCCTCTCTGTTGGCGAGCTTCTACCAACGCAGCTCTGTGCCAACTCAAGACCCCGGGGGCCTTAACAGTCAAGGTCACTGAAGAGGAAAAAAATGAACAACTCCTGGACGTGTTTCTGCATAGTTTGTATCCAAGAAAGAGTGTGAAGAGCAGCTCTGGTCCCACGCAAGGCAGAGGGAGAGACTATTGTCCTCACAGCGTGCGCATGATTGTTGTCTACAAGAACTGCTGCACACGTGCAGAAGGACTGAGGTGGATCGTAGGCACTGTGCATCAAAAATCAGTAAACCGCTACTTATTTCTTGTTACATTTCATCTTTCAATGATTTTCAATGAAGTGTTCTGACTCCTTAAATGTCCCTTTACTTTTGCACATTACAACCACAAACTTCAATGTATTTTTAGTGAATTCTATGTGTTTGACCAACACAAATTAGTGCAAAGTTACGTAGTTTTGAAAGGTTTTTACTACAAACTAAACTTTGAACTAAGTGGCATACAGACCTATTCAGATCTCATGAGGAAAAGCGTCTCCACAGCATGAAGCTGCAGCCACCATGGGTATCACTATGGTAATGGTGCATTCAGGGTGATGTGGGAATTGCATGCCAGAAGTTTAATATTGGTCTCACCTGTTTAGATGATCATTTTTCACATTTTCTGTATCCCTTACAAGGTTTATGGCACACTGTTGCTGAACATGCAGTCCTCTTGAAAGAGCAATAAAATACATAGATGTTTTTATTTGTATTTTGGCAAAACGTGGAAAAGTAAAACGAGAATTACTGCCTTTATAGTAAGTTTAGATACCTCATGCAGACGTAACATTATGGCCGCCAACAGGGAATTATGAGTGTAAGTAATTGTACAAAGCATTTTGGTAAAGTTGAAACTTGCCAGTTCAATATGCCGCTGTGACTTTTGTCACCCCCCCCCCCCCCGAAAAAAAGATATTTCTGTAGATTAATCACTCCCCTGCTAATAACAGCATGTGGTGAATATGCAGTCTCTCCATCTCAGCAGGAAGAGTAGGTGGATGAAAACTGCATGTAAATATATATTTTTTTTAAAGTTGGAAGTTCAGACAAGCTTGCCAGTCTGGCTGGGGGCGATGGTCTCTGTAGGAAGCAAGCTCACACCAGAATGGAGTCTTAATTTGTCTCGATCGAAGATGTTTTTGGGGGAGAAAATTTGGACCAAGTCAAAACTTGTGTTGAATGTTTTTTGTAATTTGATTTTTCCAAGCCAGAAAACTTTGGAAAATCTTTGTATTTCCAGACGTTTTTGCTTATTGGTAAATCACAAAAACCTTAGTCTTACTGTCCATTCATCCATCCACCAGTATTTTAAGATTCTACATTTAAACCCTGATCTCAATACAGTCATTTTTTTGACACTTCAAGAAATCTGGTCAGAGCATAGAAGAGTATGAAATTTGGTCAGAGAAAATCTACAGAAACTTTCACTGTTTGGCATCTTGCTATCAAACTTTTATCTCATCATTTTAGAACAAACAGCCATCAATACAAATTAGCAGATGTATGCAGTGACACAAAATTAAACTGTGAAGTTACACCAAGAGCAGTATTAGTACGTGGAGGACACAATAATGTCATGGCTGTGCATGTCACAGTGAAAGCCCTTCCTAACCGGCGGAAAAGTGTAAACCAAGTTAGATATGGTTATTACCCCCCACCTCCCCTTCCTATCCACAGAGACACACATTAGTAATCAGTCTTCTACACACACAACCTCCCACCCAAGTGTTTATGTAGACTCAGACATGCACCTACCATCTTTATATGTCCTTTTAAAGACTTGTGAGACAGCTCAAAAGGCTTTAGTGGATTGCATAAAGCCGGCTGTTACGGCTGCTGAAATCAGTGATGGCTGCTATTTTTAGAACATGCGAAATGTATCTGTACCAGCGAACAATCTCACACATCCATACGTACAAAGAGGCGGACGGAAATACACGGCAGAGAGCACACAGCACACGAGGAGATTTACAGACAGAAATGAAGTGGGACGTCAGATTATGTGCAAATTTAAACATGCGGTATCTTCTCATTTTCTTTTCACTCCAGCAAATTGAAACGTCAGAATGACGAGGCTTTAGTAGACGGAGGCGTGTCGTTGTAGGGTGCTGGTGCTTTGAAACATAAAAGTCATTATAAGACATTGGGTAAAAAGGTACATTTGAAATGGTTACCCTGCACTTATGACATGCTGCACAATAAACAATAAAAAAATAAAAAAAAAGAGGATGGCCTGTGTGGTTACATAACATTTAAATCACATGAATATACAATATCCTCCTAAACCTGAAAAATTCAAATCAGATAAATAAGCAAATACAATAAGAGAATATCCCTTTTATAGATTTTCTTCTCTTTTTAAAGGATGCAATATTTGCTGAGGAATAAATTAGGACAACCCCACACTTAACCCCGCTTAAAATGACTCGGGTTACACACAGGTGCACATGATTAAAGCATCGTTACTCAGCGTTTTGATGGAGGTTTTCCCCATTTAAGCACAACACATTTCGCTTGGTGTACAACCTTTAAAGAGCGAGCAAACACCTTGCTGGGATCTAAAGAGATATCCGAGGCTTTCACAAAGAAAACTGTAGCAGCTTACGAGTCTGGGACGGGATTTAAAAAAGAATTGAAAATCTGCCATTGCACTGTATGGAAAAACCGCGGGAAGACACTCAAAGCAATCACTAATAGGTCCAGATCTGGCAGTAAGCACACATGAAGGCTTTTAATTGTAAAAGCAACGAAGAAGAGATGATGAACCGGGAGGAGTGTTCTGCAATTTGTTCTCGTCGAGAGCTTTGTGGCAGCCATCTGGAGACAATCAGCGGCTTGTTTGCCAAGACAAAATATCTAAGCAAGAAGAAGTGAAATCTTTAGTAATCATCCGTAATTCAGGGTTGACGCCAGTGTTCCTTATTTTATGTATGTCCTCGTGAAGAAAATAACAGAGTTTCAGCCCAGCTGTTTAGGGATAACTATCCACCGGCATCTATTTTCTAATAAAAGAACTGGCAGCTTAAAATTGATGCCTACTCTATGATTACAGAGTAAGTTCTCGCATAATAAAACGCTGAATGAAACACTTAAGATCCCATTGCATTCTCTTGATATCGTTTAGCATTTTGTTAAATTGGACCATTTATGTGATTCCAGCCTCTACAGCAGGGGTCTGAAACTCCAGTTTTTAAAAGGAAGTGTAATAGGTCAGTAAAACAAAAAAAAAAACAAAGACAAAAACAATGTTGAGTAACGGAGGCCTATTACAAAGTGCAACTATTTTCCATCCCACACATTCCCACAGTTCTCAGACCTTTTTAACTCAATCTTGTCATTGGTGTTTGGAGGCTTTTCCACCTCTTCATCCTGACATGTAACATCTCTCTCCCTGCACCGCAGTCCTGTCCTACCCAATATAACCACCGCCCGCACCTGATGAGATGGCTTGGATAAGACATGAATTCAAGCTGAGGTGAAGGAGTTGATAAAGTTGCATGAGGTCTAATGAAGTCAGACGAAGCAGATACGGAGCGAGCGTGTCACGAACCAGGGGAAATCAGGTGAGGGCAGGGAGCAAAGGCAAACACGGGAGGAGGAGGAGTCGTGGCTGACAGCCGTAAAATCTTCTCATTAATAAAATCTGCTGATGAAATTACAACGACTAATAAGTCACACTCCTGCACTCGTAATTTTCTTTTTTTATCTCCTCAAATTCTCCACTGAGAAACGGCCTCGTCATTGTCGCCGTTTCGTGAGATTTCAAGCTAATTCTCAAGGTGCTGATTTGTTGTTAAAACTTTTCCACCCAGTTCAAAAACATCTGTGACAGAGGATGAACAGAACTGACACCAGTACCACTGAAACATTTGCTTTATTAGAAATACATAGTTGAACACCGACAAACCACAAAAACACAAGCTTACACCTTCAACACACAGTATAAAAATACCTTTAAAAATAGCACCTTTTCTCTGGCAGGTAAACATGCAGTCATGAAAATAGACACAACTTTCCCCCAAAATAATGAACACACCATTATATACAACAAATTACTGTGCTTGATACTTCATTTTTAAAAACAGATGTTAACACGATACACAGAATAACATAGTCATGCTTGCATAGTTATTTCGGTGTGACGAACAGGAGGGTATTTTGGTCCTGCTCATCTGTTTTTTTTTGTGTTTTTTTTACATAGAGAGTATGGGTGCATCAGTGTGGTTCAATTTAGATTTTTATGCATCTGGAGAACCTGCATGGAAAACTCTGAAAAATAAACAACGTACAGCAGATGACAAACCTCATATATTGGTCCCTGGATAAAAAATAAATGTGAAGAAAATAAATGAAATGTGCACACAAGCTCTCCAAACTTGGACCCAGACGGTTATTACTAAAGCCGTACTGAAGTTATCTGAGTTCTTAAGCATCACATCACGAACGCAATAGAAAACTGCACACAACTTAAGTCGGATAGTATTATGAAAATAAACTAGGTACATTTTGAACATTTACAGTAAGAACAATTCGATGCTGTAGCTTTCAAAGTTAAATGAGGTGGTGGAAAGCCTTTCGCTTCTAAATAACCCTGGAATACTAAATTAAAAAAAGATTTTATTGTAAAAATCAATAAAATAACTACTTTTAGTTAGCGCAATTCAAAGATAAAATGACAAAAATAAGGCATAATGTATTAAAACAACATTTTAATTTTCTTGGGAGAAGCTGAATGGAACAAAACTTTAAGAAATAAAAACTTTTCACTTAACACAGTTAAAATCACAGGGTAATATTTGCAATTCAATCGTATCAACCTCCTGGTTGAAAAATAAATGTTGCCTTTTTCTCATCTTTAAATGTCTCAAAGACGGATGCAAATTTAGGAAATTATACCCACAAATGTCTTATCTACAAAATCAGCAAATAGTTTGATAATTTCAGAAAAAATTCAACCTATTTCACTTTTTGTTCCTGAATTCACAACTTTTCTCCGACTGCATTCTCCATCATGCCTCGTTCATACGGTGCTCTGCAAATTCTTCCATAGCAACTGAACTTTTTAACATTTTGCCACATTACAACCACAGAGTTCAAATTATTTAGACTTTTTAAATTCAAATCTAAGAATGTGGTGCTCATTTGCATTGAGTCCCATTTGCTCTGATTCACTTAAGTAAATCCAGTGCAGCTGATTGCTTTATCCAGTCCTGTAGAGTTCGCCTGTGTGTGTGTGTGTAATTTAATCTCAGTTTAAATAAAGTTGTGAAGGTTTCAGTTGTTTGTTAGTGACCAATGGAAAACAAACAGCATCGTGAAGACCAAGGACCACAACAGAGATGCCGGCGATGATTTGTGAGGAAGTTTAAAAATGGATTAAACTGGTTCTAAAACTGTTTCCAATTGGACTGGTCCTATTCAGAGAAACAGCCAAGAGGCACACGGTAACTCTGGAGGAGCTGCAGAAACCTTAAGCTCAGGTAGAATAATTTGTTGACAAGACAACGATTAGCAGTGCTCTCCATAAATCGGTCCTCTATTGAAGCAAAAAGAAAATTGCTCCGATTAGGATCGCTTGTGAAAAACTGGTGGCCGTATGCCTAAAACAATGTGAGGATAATTTTCTTCTGCAGAGGCTGGTCAGAGTGTAAGGAGATGAATACAGGATAATTGAGCTTTTAGAGGCTGTAAAAGGCTGAAAATTGGGGCAAAAGTTGATGCAACAGACAACCCCCCTATATATGGAGCCAGAGCATCTCTATTTGATAGAATGGCCCAGAGTCAAATCCAACTGAGTATGTATGGACAGATTAAAAAAAAAACATTGGATGCTCTACATCCAATTTACTGAGCTTGAGATAATTTGGAAACAGGGATGAGGAGAAAAATCCATCTAGCAAAACTGGCAGAGACATACCCAAAAAACATGCAGCTGGGATTGAAGACCAAGTCTTCATGCAGCATTTTTAAAAATTTAATTTTGAAAAAAATAAAATAAAATAAAACATTAAAACCCTGCCTCATATTTTTCCATTTTACAATTATGTACTACTTTGTGTTCATTCATTACATAAAATCCTAACAGAATATATTAAAGATTTTGGCTTAAACAAACAAAATGTGCAAAATGTTCAAAAGGGTGTGAATACTTTTGAAAGGTAAAAAAAAAGAAGTGAAACAGTGTCAGGGCCACAAAGACCAGAATCCACTGGTCCAAAAGTGAATTAAAAGATAATGAAGACATGGAAAAATAAAAATCAACTAAATTACTTGTAAAACGTTGTCTTGTTAATCCCTACACTGTAAGGTGAGCTGAGTTGTTTGCCTTTGTTGATGCTTAATTTGCACCTGTTAGTCTTACTGGCAGTGAAGTACGTGAACTGACGGTCCCAAAACACCTTAAAGCAGCGGCAATGTTTAATTGAGAGGACTAGCTCTGCAGTGGTGAAGTCTTAAAAATTGACAAAGACAAATTTTCGGTGTCAGAATGACAAATAAGGATTTGTTATTACACTGAAAAAATGATTCTGTTTCGCTAAATATCCACTTGGAAGAAAGGCGGCCCTTTGAAAAACAGTGTAAAGTCCCACTGGGTGTAAAGAGGCAATAAATAAACAAAGACCTACTGACATCTGAAACATAATGAACTTTAAAAACATTCTTGTGGCGGAGGAGAAGGTAGCCACAATCACCGTGTCGTCTGTAAGGGTCGAGGATCTGCGAAAACACAGCCCTAATTAGATCCTGACCCTTAATATTTGACTAATAACAGTTTGTTCCTTCATGTACCTTCGGTCTCCCGGAGGCAGGCCTGCTCACACTCCTCCAGGTGAAGGAAGCGGTTGTCGTTTCCTTTGCAGCCACTGTAGATGAAAGGCCTGCAGGCTCGAACCTGGCTGTTAAAATACCAACGCAGAGTGTACTTCTGACAGCTGCCCTCATCCATGGGCAGCAGACAAAGGTCTGTCGCACCTGCAGAACACACGCGTGTAAAAAGTGTGCATGAGTGAACGGCAACAGAGCGAGGGATGAGCGCGGTGCTGGTAAAAGGGAATAGAGGCAGAGGAGCAGTGAAAGCGAGGGGGTTGAGACAAGCAGGCACGGTATGTACAATAAAGTTTTTTGCAAAGATATTGCTTTTTTTTTTTTTTTTACCTGGATGCATGCACGAAATCAACTACTTCATGTGAATAACTATTAGAAAGTCACTAACAAACACGACTTGCCTACTGCAAGATAAAAACAGAACCAAACGTCAGACATGGACAGCAAAATTCACCCTGAATTTGTACCCAGAATGAAAAATAATATGAATTGCTTTACCTTCCTCTTGCACAGCCCTCTTGGGCCTGACTGATCTGGACTTGTCTGCGGCCAGAGGTGGGACTCTCACTTGTTTCTGACCAGCAGCTTTTTTGTGAGCGCCGGCAGCGCCGCTTGATTTGCTCGGATCGGCTTTGGCAGCTTTTGTTTTAAAATCCTCGCCTGGTGATGGAAGCGGAGACGGAAAAGATTTACAGAGACAGAAAACAAAGACGTGCCAACAGTTCAGTGATTCCAAGGGCTAATGCATCCTAACGCAAACTGAACGTCACGGAGACAGGATGATTGAAGCTGCACAGCTGCAGAAACAAAGACATTTAGGATGAGATGGTAAACTGTCTGGAAATGAATTAAAGGCACAAATTTTAACTTGACTCACAAATTACAAAACTTTATTAAATGTATAGTACCTTCTGTGAGATTGGCAGACTCTGTGGAGAAGTAGAGCGTGTCGTCCAAGGGGTCGTCCAGGGCCTCGATGGAGTAGATGTGCTCGTATTCGGGGTCGTTGGTGTTTACCACCACACGCAGCTCCCGGCCTGACACAGGAGTGGCATCACACTGATCAAAATCCTTCATCTGACTCTGAAACTCTCCAGCCCTCAGACAGAGTGAAGAGTAATGATGACTCGCAGTGCCAACAGAGTGTGTGTTCTGAGCCTTTCAAGTTTTCCACGGCAGAGTCTGTTTCCAGACCCCTTTTTCTCAGAAACATGAAACTTGATGATCGTTACTTGTTAAAAAAACCCAACATTAATTTAGTTAAGCATTGGCCTACATCTTATACTGGAATTGGTGTTGCTCATTTTGTTTATTTTTGATAAGTGACATGCAATGTTACTTCATATTTCTGTGTTACTTATATGTCTTGTTTACGGCTTATCGTGTCATCTAACTGAATGCTTCGTTTAAGGCAGTTTATTCTAACACAGTAGTAAAGGACATTTGCAAATGGAAATCCTGAAAGGTGTGTAGTTTTGTCTTACATTCCCTTTAAAGCATTGCGTTAGACTCTTTGAACTGATTGTGTTTAGTAAACTTGATCTGGAGTTTTTGATTAAAGGCCAATGAAACTTAAAGAAGCACAGTTAAGTGCTGCTCACCAGGGAGTTTGTTTAAACTGGAGATTTGTGAATAAATGAAAGCTCAAACTATCAAAGTAATGTGGCAAAGCTAAGAAGATAAGTTCAGTGAAAAACAGCACTTTCATTGTGGTCATCACTGCCTTAAATTCAAGTGAAAACTTTGCTGCTTGCATAACATGAATATTGGAGTTCTTTTTAGTTGTTTGTTTTTTTTTACTTTTTTTATAAGAGCTTTTAAATTGCTCTGTCGGCACTGTGAGGTCAGAACAGTCATTAAACCGTACTCTTGTATTTGTCTTCACATAAAGTGACAAATACACTCTGGATCAAAAGTGGAGTCCTCTGTTTTCTAGCTCAGAAAACCACCCAGTTCTCAGAGGTCTCCACTTGTTTCGCCACCAGGTTTTGCATGTTTGTTAATAACGAACAGACAAACAGACTAAAGTCAGCTGCAGAGCCGTGGGACAAACACTCACCCTTCTCACCGTTCAGAACCAGTTCTTGCTCTGTAGTAGGTCGAGCCCTGAGTGTGGGCTGGGACCGAGTGTCAGGGCCTGAACCTGAGAGAGCCGGGCAGGAGGGAGAGGAACATGGGTGCAAAGGAGCAAAAAGATGATCCGGAGAGCGAGAGCGACCAGGTAGGTGACACAGAAAAGAAAAATAAAATGAGGAAATAAGAAGAAAGACATAACCTTTTGGCAGCATCGATGCTTGAAAGTTTAGGTAATCTTTGCATTTTTTTTGCATAATAAGGAGACCCATTATTGTTACATTTTCATGATCTCAAAAATTAAATGCAGAAATCTTATTCGTGCTGTTTCATCCTCTCAATTTTAGCTGATTTAACGTTGAATTTAAAGCCTCCTGAAGTTCCCTTCTCATAATTAAACAGCGGGATGAAGCAGATTTCTGAATGATGCAAAAGAAAACTTTATAAAGCTGAAAATGCTGACTATTACTTTGTCAAAATAAAGTAAAATGAAATGAAAAACAAACAGCTGCTAAATAAGAGAAGAAATAGTCTAAATATAGATATAAGGTTAAATTTGAGATATCATTTGTAGCAAGTGAAATGGTTTGGGGATCTTTCACTGCACATGAATCATTTTACTTTTTGTCACTTGTGTCTTCTATGTGGGGTTTAAAAGATATGCATGAGTTTTATTTGTTGTACTGGCCAAGTTAAAGTTCTGACCTGAACCCAAAAGAAATCTCGCTGTAAGAAAAGAGAAGAAAAGCTGTCCTATAATTCCTCCAAGGTAATCAGCAATTACTGCAAACATTTAACACTCAGCATTTCTTCACATGATATAATGCATACAGCAAAAGCTGAACTTTTTTTTCCTTTGGATCATTTCAACTTCATTTGATCCTTTTTATTCGACTTTCAGAAAACAATCTGGTTCTGAATCCCATTTATGCAAAAAGACAGAAACATCCAAAGAGTTTATAAACTTTCAAGTCCCGCTGCATAACATTCATCCATGCGACCTATGAACAATCCCAAAAGCACCACAAAAAAAAAAAAAAAAATCAATCCACCAAATCTGACACAAACACCACATGAAAGGATTCACCAATTTCTCCCAAGACTGATCAACAGAAACAATCTTTCCAAAATTGGCCTAAAATCTTTGTTAGGTTGTTAATTATGAAACGTAAAATATATATGTTTTTTTCTGAAAAATAACACATTGATTAAACATGAGGAGAAACTGACTTTGGCTACTTTCTCTGCATATTCATTAGCAGTCTGCTTCAGCATCACTTATCTCATGCTGGTTCATAACACTGGTGTTGTCCTGCATTCATTAACAACTTACACAACAAACACATTAGCTTGAAAGTGGGTAAGTACCATCGTTTGGGAGGTTTTTGCTAATTTGCATTTTTATTTATTTACATTAAAACGGGCACAAGTTGAATTTTATGCAAATAATTAACTCCTGGAGTATTAAAATTAATCAAAATGAAATATGCATGGGGTCACATTGCTTAAGAAAACTGTCTGTGGAGTAACTTTGTTTAATAAAATATGAAACGCACACTCTTTTTTTTATCAAGTATAAGTTCATACAGTTTTGCAAAATTAGTTTTAAAATATTTTGGTTTACGCTTTTCTTCATATTTCATTTGTATCAAACATATTTTCACAACCTGGTTGGTTTGGAAAGTGTTTTTCTTTTGTAAACAAAGGAATAATTTGAAAACTCCTTTTTGCATTTACTTGAGACATACATCTCCGATACCGAAGTATTTCTCTGATCTGAAACATTATCGCGTGACAAAAAAATCCAGAACAAAGGGAGTCGACAAGCGCTAAATACTTTCTCACTGCAGTGTAGCTAAGCCTTTTATGTCTTGCTTGCTGCAGTGGGGCGGCTCACTCACCTCCACACGCTGAGCGGATCAGTCAAACAGACCGAGGGGAATCAGAAAGAGAGAAAACGGCACAGATCAGTTTTGAGAAATGCAACGTTGCTGCAGTTTTTCCACAGCTTCTCGTAAACAGTTTCAAAAGTACTGTGACTCATGCTCTGTTATCGAGTTTGGAGTTCAGCTTGGAGGACAACATTGTTTTAAATTTGCAGCGTAAGCTGACGGACTCACCACAGTGCTGTTTCATCTCAGCGCGAACGTACTCTCTGATCTCATCCTCCTGAATATAAAGCACGGGGCAGACAGACAGAAACTGTATTATGAAGCAGCACAGCGAGAACTCTGCGGATGCGTGTCATTTCCTGTCTTCACATTGAGCCCTGCGGTAACGACGCCGCACTGACCATCATGCCCGGCTCTCCTCTGTCTCCCTTGGCTCCATCTGGTCCCATGTTTCCCTGCAATGTGGACAGGTGTTAGGACATGCAAAGAGATACTTTCAGGGAAGTGGCTGCATAGACTCGGGCCAGGTTCCACGTTTGAACAAAATCAGCAAACAAAGCAGGAAAGTTAAATCAGCAAAAGTGACGTGCACTGAAGCCGTCGACACAGTCGCATCGTCACATGAACTAAGCTGAGCTGCAGCTCTGCAAGAGCAAAAGAAATGCAAAATGCAACTTTAAAGTCTGAGTGTCGTTTTATATAATCAGCTTTTTGGTCCAAATACCATCAAAGCTACTTGTCAAAGCAATAAATAAAAAAAAATGCAGCATTTATGAAAAAAAAAAAATTATATATATATATA
>NW_006800045.1:598138-612200 GCF_000485575.1 Poecilia formosa
TATATATTCTGTAAAACAAAACAAACCTCAGCAGTGAGGGACAGAATACTAACCGGCTCTCCTCGCTCGCCGGGGATTCCTGGGATGCCCCGAGGGCCCACCATGGTAGGGCCAATTGGACCTCTCTCCCCCTGATGCAACATAAAAACAGATAAGAGGGAGAGAACAAAAAGCACCGATGAGTTCAACAGAAAACAATGGTCCAGTGTGAGCGTACGAGTGATTAGCAGGTTTTCAGTCAGTGGCTTGTTCAAGGAAACTGGTGCACTGCCAGTAGGGTCAAACACTGACAAAGCACAACGAGGCAAATAAATGCTGCCCTGAGTTATTAATGCTGCTTCCAATAAACACGCATCGGAACACACACTGCATTGCAATTTACTTTTTATTGGGCTATATAGTTGTAGTATTGGGCTATATAGCTGTAGTAGAATGGTCTGGACCAAAAATCACCTACGATAGGGATGTGAACAAAAAAAAAGGAAGCTACAAATCAATGGACAAAGCTGGTTGTGTGAGTTTCAGTGCCTTGCAAAAGCACTCGCACCCATTTTTTTTCACATTTTGTCAAAAGAGCCACAACTTTAATGTAGATCATGGATGGATGGTTGTTTCCATGTGACTCTTATTTAAATGAAGTAGAAAGGATTTAGACGAGAGGAAAGTAACTGCAGCTTAAGCAGCAAGAGCTAAATAAGTAAACTACAAATCGATCCAGTTTCACCACAGTTATTCAGATCTTTGTATGAATCAGTTGGATACAATCAAGCATTGTCAATACTTTTCGAAGGCACCCTATATTTCCTTTGTAAGCCTGTTCAGGTGTTGCCTTTGGTAACATTTTGGACTGGTGGGCCATTTTAGTTCTCAATTATCTATTTTTTAAAATTCTGATTCTCCCCTCCCAATGTCTTCCTGCAGTTTTCCCATTTGCAGCATCAACGTGACTGATGATGTAGAAGTTATAAATGTCTTTAAATCGTTATTTATCACCTTCCGTGTCCCTTTTGCAGGAGTGAAGATCAGTAAAGACAAAAGATATTTTTTTTTCGTCAGTGTAGCAGAAAATAGTGTCTCCATCTGAAAGGTGCGTCCATCACAGGCACCCGATGCGCCCCATCACCAGCTTGCTTTATTAACTTGATGATGAACCAGACAAGCCAGTCACACTGAGAGCCCTTCAAAGTGCCAATCAACTTGAGGCAATAGATGGCAATCGAAGACGACGAGTGGAAAAGGAAGAGGACAACAAAGACAGGAGGAACACAAAAAGACTGTAATCTTTTTATATCAGTCGTAACATCCTTCCTCCACTCTCAGGCCTATTATTAGATCGTGTCAACTCCAACTTCAGAACCAACGCTATTTTTGGCGCACCAATAGACTTCTGAGATGTGTTTATCCTTTGTCTTTTTCTCCCTATAAATAATTCATGTACTGTAGGTGTAGAATCAGATTAATCCACAGAGAGGAGAGTCACCTTCTGTCCTTGGAGTCCTTCAGGGCCTTTAGCACCAGCCAGTCCTTGTGGGCCAGTCAAGCCGGGGGGCCCGTCGGCCCCTCTGGGACCAGGAGGACCAGGGATACCAGACGCTCCCTGTTTAAAAAAAAACACAACCGCAGTTCACTGTGGATTTCAGGTTTTGTGACTTCCTGAGAACGGGTGACGCTGCGAGACGCAGTGATGATGGATGAATATGTATAATGAATAAAAATGATTAGATTAGAAGAAGATACTTTAAGATTCGTGTCCTGAATACTCACCCTTTCACCTTTCTCTCCTTGAGCTCCTTTAGGTCCAGCGGCCCCGTCAAACCCTCTGTCTCCCTACGTCCACACATTAAATGTTTTAGTTTAGACATCTGGATTATTTTTCAGTATTAATGAAAGCATATTGCCTTATACCTTGGGACCAACTAGTCCTTCTTTTCCAGGCGTACCAGGCGCCCCAGCAGGTCCGAAGTCCCCCTGGAAACACGAACAGAGCAAAAATGAGCTGCAGGAAATCCTTATTAAACACCTTTGGATCTTTTTTTTATGTGCAGATATCGCTCATACCTGTTCACCTTTCCTTCCTGGTAAGCCTGATCGTCCATGAACGCCTGAATCCCCCTGAACACACAAACACACCGTTTAGTTAAATATGGAAAGATGTCAGACAATTAAAATAACAAACATTTAATTTAAGATCACTGTTACTTTTATGTAGACCTCTAGACAGAAATAGAAAAGGTTTATTATGATAGTGACATTTTTGCAGTTATTATCATCATTGCCGACAGATACAACTAAATTACAATATTATCAAATTCTTAATTTATTAAATCAATTTACTCAAAAAGTGAAAGTTACATATGTGAATTTAATTACACACAGTTATACATTTTAAATGTTAATCAAATCTAATAAAAGACCCTTTAAATTTTTAAGTATTGAAAAAAATAAATAAATAAAATGAGGTTTAACATAAATGTTCTGGTATGGCCTAGACTATCATAGCATATCATGTTTTCCAGCTGACAGTCACTGACATCAGCCATTAAAAAATGCCACGCCGCATTGATTCATGCTAACATATCTCTAAGTATTGAGTTCATGGACATACTTTTAAGTTGTTCAACATTATTAAAAATCTTTTTAGACCAATTAAAAAAATCCTTTATGGATTTCTCTTATTTAATATTTTAATTCTCAGAAAAACTGATTTTTCCTCTAGTCATAACAAATAACAGAAATAAACACACACCCCCTGTGTTTCTTTATATGTGAGTTAAACGTTTTGAAAAGAAATAATAAAGACGTTCATCTTTGATGATATTTTCATCTATTGAAATGCTCCTGTAAAGGTTCACTCATGCATTATTCTACACATCCGGTTTTCATTTCCCTGTCTTAGGAGCTAACCTTTTCTCCTTTGGGTCCATCAGATCCACAAGCGCCCTTGGGTCCGCGGTCGCCCTGGAAACACAAGAGATCATCACTGACAGACATAAAAGGCATGCAAGACTTTAAGTGGGGGTGGGGGGGAATAAATGCACCACGGCAGCTGAGCAGAGAACCCATCTGGCTGGAGGGTTCTCTTACTGATCACTTAGGTTATTCAGAATGGACTTCCACAAACCACGGACATAAAGCGACGGGGAGCTGGATGAAGTTATTTTATAGGTAATGTGTGTTCAGACACTCAGGACACGATAAAAGCATGATAAGAAATGCAGCCGTCTAAAACCCAAAGAGAAACTTGATTATATTCAGCACGGTTATAAAAAATGCAGACAGATGGTGAAATCCTTTATATTTCCATGGCTCACAGGGCGTTTGTTTTAAAACTACATGGTGAAGTAGTAGTGACACGTCTATGCCTGGTAGTAACAGGCATAGTGCTCTTTGACAGACATTTTCTTCTTCGTCTTTAATAACCAGTAACTCTTACCTAAACTGTAAATGAGACCATGTGCGGTTTATGCCGATGTCTCAGAGGTTAACGCCGCTTTCAAAGCTCACTGTTAAGAGAACTGCAGCATCTTCGAGTCACCCAGTTGCCATGACAGCCATTACATGATTTATGAAAGTCAACTGGGTGTTCGGGGTGTATTGTCTGCAACCAAAACCTCAGGTGAGTTTTGCTTGGACCAAAGAATGAAGATGCGGATGACAATCTCATGCTAACTCGTCAGTATGCAGGACAACATGAGACGCTGCTGGCCGGTTTCTTTCTTCAGAGCAAAAGGCTCTGGGAACTTTTTAGAGGCCAAAGAAAAATCAATAAATCAATATTTCAAGATGTCTGTAGGTTTAAAATAAAAAAAAAATCTAACTTTTTGTACTCCAACAAAAAACAGAAAACGCGTGTCAGTAGATGTCTCTCTCGGGACATCAGAAGTCTGTGACATACGGCCAAATCAGCTTGGAAATTATTCATCGGACACAAAATCAGACTTCTTCCACTGCAATTAATGTTCTTGAGATTGGAGTCTCTACAGGACAATAGCTGTCAGGAAGCTGAAGAGAAGGAAGTAAAAGAGAAGAACCCCGAACAATGGATTCAGGATCTAAAAAAAAAAAAAAAACTGCAAAAAGTCAAGATCAGAGATCCCTCAGAGAAATGATGTTCCAACATTTTGAAATGTTAAAAAGAGAAGAAGAAGCAAAAGAAGGAGAAGTGCTCTGCTACGGGTAAAAATGGGTTGAAAATAATAAACAAAGGGATTCCAATAAATGTGATTTTATTAAAAACAAAACCATTCTAAACTGGGATGACAATGTGACTGCATGAAAGGTTGACACTTGACAACACCTGATTGTTAAAAGGGGATTTAAACTCTGATTAAACCACCTCCAAACCCTTGAAGCAGCCATCACCCACGGCTACTGGAAGTTTGAAACCGCATAATAAACAAACACTCAATGCAACGCAGACAACTACAATACCTTGATTCCTCTCAGTCCACTGACACCAACTTCCCCCTTGTCCCCTTTACGGCCTGCCAGGCCGTCTTTTCCAGGTAAACCCTGGAAGAAAGACGACAAGACAGAGTCCAGCGTGTCTGATCTTAGTGAAATATGCACATACAGAACATGGAGAAGTGGGTGGAAATATGTACCGATTCGCCAGGCACTCCAGGATCGCCTGCCTCTCCCTGCGCAGAAACAAAGAAAAACTAAATTTACAATGACAAAATCCAAGGCTTTGCGATAGGCAACATTATTACTAAACGCTGTGACGATGATGATACTTATTAATTAACATTATTTATATATATTTTTTTACATTTCTTGTCATCGGCATTATAGACACACCCTGTTTGGAAAAGTGGTTGCCAACATGTGCCAAGGCAGGTTTGCTCTACAGAAAGCACATTAGATGTGAGCCTAACTGCAGGATTGACTTTATAAAATACAGACTGCATCCAGCAGGGCACATTAATATAATAACAGCCTGTGTTTCTGTGACCTTCAACTATTTGGTGTGTGTGCATGTTGGTGCTTGTGTCTCTTAATCTTAAAAGCAAGCACATTTGAATACATGGCACTTACAGTCTAATATGCTTGCAAGAACTGCATCCTTCTTGTCCTCAGTTAAAAAAAAAATATATATATATATAACTACTGTCACTGGACATGTGGTGCAGCCCTAAACGCAGTTATGTTTTCAACAATGTCCTTAATTAACTGTTGAAATATTAATATATGTCACTGCTTTAGTAATACGAGTTCCCACAGCTTAGCTGATTTAAAAAAATGCCACTGCAGAAATGTCTGTATCAGCATAAAAACTCAGTTTTTCAAGAGGTACTCGTTGATTTTTGCCTTTTCTCTGCATGTTGCCAAAATAAAACTTGTTACTAAATCAAATTCTGAATTCATCTGTGCTTTACTCCTTTGAGTTTTTATTCATTCTGCTCTGATTTCCTTTATTTATTTATTTTTTCAAATCAAGTGTTCTGAAATTGATGGTTTTTATCAGTCTAAACATTTTTCTCAGACAGATTTGGTTTTACTAATTAAAAATGATGTCACTTGCCTTCTGTCCACCGGGGCCTCTGGCCCCTGGGAAACCAGTGGATCCTCGCTCTCCGGGTTCTCCTCTCAGACCCTGATGACAAATATGCTCACATTGATAATCGGCACATTTCAGCATGTAAACTGCACAAATTTTCTTCCTTTTGCCGATGGTTGATCCAAGTTATTTAACTAATTGATACCTGAATAATCCTCATAATTTCTACACACATGCTGTGGAGATGAATGTCATTGTATCCATCACAGAATTTCAAAATTAAGTGGACAAGTTTGAATTTGTCTGGGATTTTCTTTAATCTATACACAGCCACATTGATAAATATAAGCTAAAATATATACACACCTCCCCAAACGTTTTCACTAAATGTCCCTCAGCAAATTCCACCTGAACAGCGTGTATTTTCCAGCCGTCAGCAAGTTTCTGGATATTCTACCACCCTTCTTATCAGAAGGGGAGAGATAATCGAAATTGGTTGGTGTTCTGGGACATACCTGGCTTTTTAAGAAGACTACCTTTTTTCAACAGGGTTGATGAGGTCAGAGTTTTGGGACGGTTTTCCCAGATGTCTGGCTTTTCCAATTCAAAAACAAATTTTACATCTCCGTCCAATTGCAACACCCAACTTTGTCCCGTTTCAATTAAATGACCTTGTCAAGTGAAAAGAAAATGGATGTTCAAATGTTCAGAAATATCCAGGAACCTCCAAAGCTCTGCCACAAACAGAAACCTGCTGCAACACCTGTCCCTGTTTACAGTGACACAGATTTCACATACGGAGGGAGCTGACAGAGCAGGATGCTCGGTCCCACAATAAAAACCTTAAAGCTTCACTTAAATTTGCAGCTGCCCACATGGACAAACCAGCTACATGGTGGCTTGGTAATATTTGCTCTCTCTGCCTTGCAAACGTTCTCTAAATCTATCAGGTTAAGAAAACGCCAGAATCCTAAAATTAATCTCTTCTCCACTAATCCTAGTGGCTTATGTCTTCCCATTTTAGTAATTTTGGAGAAAACTCCAGTTTTTTTCTTATATCAGTGTTGTTCCATATTTTCTCCGGTTATTTATGACTTTCTTTGTTGCTATAGTACTTCAGAGATCTTACCCTTCTCCATAGTGACCTAATTGTACAACAAGATCATTTTGATCCTTTGTAAAGATCTAAAAATTAGGGGTTTGGTTTAAATAAACAAGAAAACAAAAAACAACAAAACAAAGTCTGGTTTCTATGCAACCTGTACATTTAAGGAAGTATGTATATATTTGCACCCTCGTGTCTAATTAAAAAAATCCACATTAAATTCAAGCTTGTGAACCTAATTCTTTCTTGTTTTTTTTTTAACATGTATTTTGTTTCGTAATCATTCTCACACATAGTTAAAGAAATTAAACTATCGATTTCCTCCATCAGTGTGTGCAAACCTTTCACCAGAGCCGTATGCTCCATGTTGATGACATTACATTGCACACATTGTGAGCAAATTAAAAAACTCTGTAACGCTGACAGAGCTGTGAATCAGAGCGACCATCTTCAAACTGCTCATATTAAACACCAAACAATCGATTCCCCTCCACTTAAATTTACCTGCTCTCCCGATGGACCCTCTTGACCTTTCGTTCCTTTTTCTCCTTGACCGCCTTTGACTCCTCTGTCACCCTGAGTTAAACAACAGCAAAATCCGGCGCTTATTTTCTCTGAATGAATATTCGCTTAGAACAATGTGCCACTGGACGTCCGCTGACCGTTTCTCCTTTGTTGCCCTTTGCTCCAGGTGGTCCTCCCACCAGCACCGTGTCCCCCTGTGAGCGACAGGACAGGCTGTGAAAGTGCTGTTTCGTCCCCCACAGAGGAAAAATAATAGTGTTTATCCTCGTTCATTTTCTCGCACTCTGTGATTGTTTCACATTTCGGCTCATCAGTATTCTGCAGATTCATTACATTCACCCAACTTGATGCGAGAGAAAGAGCTCCATCAAATCAGGCGCTGCTATTGTTTCCCAATGATTTCAAATGCATAAATAAAACAAAATACTTTTTGCGAGAGAGTGAATGGCAGCAGCGCTTGCTGCACATTAAAATGCACAAACCTTATCTCCTTTCTCACCCGGGAGTCCGCCGTCTCCCTGTATAAAAAAATAAAAAAAAGAAGAAAAAACACAGATTAGGTGAAACGATTTATTGGTGTCTGTAAATTTAGTTCACTGTTTTACACGAAGATAAAACTCAAGATGAAGAAGATGGACTACCTGAGGATAAGTGAAAATGGGAAAAGAAATGAATAAAAGAAAATCACCTTTTCTCCTCGAAGACCTCTAATCCCTGGTGGGCCCTGATTGTTGGAAAAACACAAACACACGTTATGTTTCCATGTAAAAATGACTACTGTATGTCTGCTTCTGCCACTAAGAAATTATTTCTGTTCTCGTTCGACAATAAATGACCGGAAATTAAGGGAAGACGCAACATTGTGAGCCCTTAGAGCGTGTGGCTGATGTGATTTCCTTCTTCCCTAAAAATCGCAAACACTGAGAGAGTAAAAGACACAGTGAATGATATGTTTACAGTCCAGAAAACATGTTGTGTCCTTGTGAGAAAGGCTCTTCATCTGTATAATCATTAGACAGATGCTTCTTTGCTTCCATTATGCCTCCAAACAAGACCGTTTCATGCTTTCAGAAAGGAGAACGAGAGTGCTGAAAGCATTTCAGAAAACACCCGGGTGGTCCGCATTATGCTCCCGAGTGCCACACGAAAACAGAAACTTCTGATATTTACCGCTGGTCCTCTGTCCCCGTCCAAGCCGGCTCGGCCCTCCTCCCCCTGAGACACAAAAGGCAAACAAGGCAGAGTTAGTTTTCCATCACCCAAATGTAAATTTACTCTTCAGTGCAAACACACACTGTTACAGTCCCCATAACTGGCTTCTTACTCTGGGTCCTGAATCTCCCCTCTCTCCTCTGGGACCGGGAACTCCAACACCGATTTCCCCCTGGAACCAGAAGACACACAGTTATACCTTTAATAAGCTCGATTGGCATTCCTGTAGTAAGACAGAGGTAGCGCGCTTGTGAGCTGCAAAAAAAATTACCTTGTCACCTTTGACTCCATTAGTACCAGCAGAGCCCTAGAAATGAAATATATATATTATTGTATTACACCTGGAATTAAATTGGATACATTGTAACTACTTTTACATCTGGCAATATGGTTAAATTGCGACGAGTTTATCAGATTTGTAATAATTTAATTTGGACTGAATAAGAATCTGTGTGGTTATATATGAATTGGCCCTATTTGCCTTGTTAAATTCCTCGAGGATAGATTTGTTGGTGCTATAAGATGAACTGAAATAAACTGAGCTAAATAGAAAATATATATTCACCTTATCAATTTAACGGAAGACATTTTAGGAAAAACTCTGCACAGAGTGCTGTCCATACAATCACAATGAAAACTATCAGAACAAGTAACAAGACAGTAAGTCTACAATGAATCCCAGGAGCTCATAAATAAAAAAACAAAACAACAACAAAAACAACACTATTAGTGACACCACAAATCAAACGTCAGTGTATCAGGCTCAGCCAGAGCAGGAACCTGAGACACAAGCGTTTCCAGAGGTGTTATAAATAGTTCAGTCACATTGGCAGAGACGATTCCAGAGCTTACGGGCTGCGACTAAAAACAGCCATGTCAAATCTATTTCATAACTGGCAACTAGGAATTTGTAGAAAATAATTGGTTTTGATGGTCCCACGGGTCTGGTATGTGCACGAGTGATAAAAGTTCTCTAAAATAACGTGGCGCTGTGAATTCTTAAACAGGAACCAGTAGCAGGAAGCTAAAACCAGGATTCTGTTGTACTGCAGTAGCTCTGCTAAGAAGGCCAGATTTTTAAAGGTTTGAAGACAACAAAGTAAAACCAAAGTTATCTCATCAGAGGAGATGCCAGGAGGTTAATCGTACTCTCATGACCATCCAACACTGTTGAATTTCCAAATAGAAGAAGTTATAAGCTGCATTTACTAGCATGAAGGAAGTTATTCTTCATCTGAGATAATATGTGTATTTTTAGTCATAAAGACTAAACTGAAGTAGGACTGGGCCTGCATCACAGGGAAACATGTAGTTATAATAACAATAATGCTGCTGTAATTGCAATTGATCCACTTTTCAATTTACTGTCCAACACTAAGCAGATGTATTTGCTACAATAGAAAAAAATATCATTTAATGACCAGCAAACCAATGAAAGGAATGTTGTTTTCCAGAGTTAACAGATGTAATGAAAATATGTTGGGGCCTAAAATAAAGCCTTGGGGCCTTCCAAAGGAGAACAGCGACACTGAGGACAAGAGCATGTAAAAAAATAAAAATTAAAAATAAAATAAAAAATCAACAAAAAATTAGTTTTACCTCAGTTTTAAAGCTGCAGTACATAACTTTTGGAAAAATATGTTTTTTACAATTGTCACTATGTCCTGGCGGTATGAGACAAATCATTTGTGAAAAACAAAATCAGGCTCCTCTGCATCCTCTCTGTTGACCTACTGCCATCTGCAGAAATACAGGTCGGAAACAACCAATCAGAGCCAGGAGGAGGGTCTTATCGCTGTCAGTCACACTCATGTAGGCTACAATTAGATTGGCAGATGCAGGCAAAACAGATCCCCACTTCCTGGTTTAAAACTTTCAGACGCTCATCACAAAAGAGTTCTGCAACGTTAAAAATGAACTCACTGGCTGCCCTGCAGGCCCAGAAGGACCAGGAGGTCCAGGGTTTCCTGCACGGCCAGCAAATCCCTGGAGGCCCTGAAGAGAGAAGCATAACTGTTCCAAACTTTTCCCAAAGCACGGCACAGATAAACAAAATATGGCAACTGTCCACAAACCCTTTCTCCTGGGGGTCCAGGAGGCCCTGGTTGTCCACTTTCTCCTCTTATACCAGGCAGTCCGGGATCTCCAGCCTTCCCTTGGGGGCCCGGTGGGCCAGCTGGACCAGGAAGCCCCGGATCACCCTAAAATACGGTGACTGTTTTTTTATGCTGTGGCACATCCGGTCAGTTGCACTGACACTGCCTATTGTAGAGATAAACTCTTAGATCTTCCTCAGCCGTAACGCACCTTTAAACCCTGAGGCCCGACTCGACCGAGTGGACCTGGCTGACCAAGGCCCTTCTCTCCCTGCAACACAGATTTTTGTTGTTACTTTCACTGACAAAGTGCTTTGAATTCAGATGAAATAATTAAAATGCATAGTAAAAGATGAACCTTATCTCCTTTAGGCCCTGGTGATCCCGGTGCTCCCTGCAAAAACATAAACAAGATCACGTTGTAGAGTTTTAAATAAAACAAGACAGCAAGAAAAACAGCAATAGACAATAAAACAGAGGTTTAGTAAACGATGACACTTTGACCTTAAAGTTAAACTGTCCTTTCATTGTCTCTTATATGTAGTTAGTTCATTTTTTTAATGTTCATATTTGTAGTTTCTTGCAACTCCTCCGCAACGGTTTTCTTCTTTCATAAAGTCGAGATTTGTGGAGTGCATGACTCACAGTTATCAACTGATTCTCCAAACAGTGCAAAGATAATTTCTCAGTGGGCAATATTTCTGAATAAATGTTCTTTTCGCATCTTGGAATAAATGAACCAAGACGTGATGTTTATCATTTTCGTTGTTCACTCTGATTCATTACAAAAACTGAAGATGAAACTCAAAATTGAAATCATGAACAAGCAGTAAAGGCTGATTACTTACATCCTCTCCTTGCTCTCCTTGCTCACCAGCCACTCCCTTACATGATGACAGGTAACACATTGTAAAAAAAAAAATGTTATGAGAGAAAACACACTGCTCTGTTCTGTAACTACACTCACACTCTCTCCTTTGATGCCAGCAGGGCCTTTGTCTCCCTTGTTGCCCTAAAGCACAGAAGTTCACAAAGAGAGACGCTTGAAGCTTGTTTTGTGTTTTTGACTGAGAGCGAGCTCGTTTGGTCATGCTCACCTTCTCTCCAGGTAGGCCTCGCTCTCCAGTCGTACCCGGCAGCGTCACACCCGGAGGACCCTGCAGCAGACAGAATCAGCAGTCAGCTGCAGTGAGCTACTGTTCTTATTTCTAATGAAAAAAAACAAAAAAAAACAGCTTATTTGCACCTTTCATGCCGACATAAACAGTGACTCACCCTGTCTCCTTTTGGACCAGCAGGTCCAGCCACAGCCTGGAGGAGGGAGGGAAGAAAAATACAGAAAATGACTATGATTTCTTTTTACAGGAAAAAAAAAAACAACAAAAAAAACACCTGCTATTGTTATGATAAGTAAATGCATAACAAAATGCTCTACCATTAAAAGCTTCAACACTCATCAATATCCTCTCTGGCTCCTTGTTATTTTCAAGGATATCCAATAAACGCAATCTCAGCCTTGCTCAGAGTCTAAGGTGTTGGGAATTGACATTTTCTGGTTGTGTATGTAAGTCACTGTTCTTAGCAGCATTATATTCAATGGTTTAAAAAAAATCTACCTACAAATAAGCCCAAAACTATTCATACCCCTGGCAGGTACAGATTCAAATGAAAGAAACGTCTCTCAAAGATGATTTAAAAAAAAAACTGATGGCATGTTGCTTCACTGTCTTTGGCTCCAGTTCTTTAAAGTATGTGGACCTCTTTCCCCCCCATCCTAATCTTTAGCATTATCTCAAATGTTTTTTGTGGCTTTGGTTAGGCCGCAGCAAACATCAATAAGACCAATATTTGGCTAATTATAATCCAGAGAAACTCATTCTGGCTTATAAATGATGGAGTACTTATAAGATGAGCATCTAGTTCATATATTCAGGAATTAGAAAAAAACTTAGAATCCAGAGAAAGCTTATCTGGAGAAACTACCCATTACATTAGATCAACATTATCAGAACAAGGATCCAGAGAAACTTCAAATAGTTTATAGATGACAAACTGCTTATTCTTAAATGTGAAGTTATAATTTTTTTTTATTTTCATTTGTCTTCTTTTGCTCTTTCCTTTGGCTTGTTGTTTTGTTGTATTTCCTTCTAATTCATGTAAAGCACTTTGATTTGCCTTCTTGCTGAAAATGTGCTGAATAAATAAAGTTACCTTACCTTACTTAACACCTTCATTAAGAAGGTACATGTTGATTAAATTAATATTGAACACTTTATATATATATATTTCTGTGTGTGTGTGTGTGCGTGTCCAGTGTAGGTACTTAGAGTGTTTTCTCAACAAGGCTCTCAAGGTCTGGTACATCCTTGCTTTAAATATCTCATGCTCTTCTGGTAAGGAAAGCTCTAAGAAAAAATGCTGGCTATCCTTCCACAGCCACGTTCTGTTTCAGCGAGAGATGTTCTTTCAGAGCCGCACTTTGGATTTGGTCACAATTCACAGTTTAATAAAATGTTATTGATGCCAAAAGCTCTGGTTTGTTTTCTTGGTTTTAGGATGAGGCTGAAAAAAATATGAGGACAATTTAAAAGTGTCTGAAAACTGCCAAAGATGTCAACAACAGAAGTTTACATGTTATACAAAAAAAAATAAATAAATAAATAAAAAAATATTCGCTTTGGTTAGAGCTAAGAGCTTTTCTCTGATATATATATATATATATATATATATATATATATATATATATATATATATATATATATATATATATATATATATATATATATATATATCAGTTGAGAAATTTCCATTTCTTTGGACAAAGTTTTTATCTCATCTTATCAGTTAATTACGTGTTTATACGAGTATATCTGAGGGATGATCGTAGCAGCAGGTAGATGTGGAGCAGATGCTGCCTGGTCATTTATCAAACTGCTGAACTCGCTGACAGCATCACCGTTGCTCTGTCCAAGGTGCTGAACCTGAGGCTGTTAACAATGGGGGAGCTCGTCGAGACACATGTCACCACAACTCATGTCAATATTATGAACAGCAGGACATCTGTTGAATGGTGGGGCTGCTCACAAAACACAAAACTTGCATGAGTGAGTGTGAGTGTGTGTTTTCTGGAAACATTGTAAAGCAAAAAAGATAAGAACCAGCAGCTCCAGGTCAGATTAGGTTATATGACCACATTCCATTCTATTTTATTCTACATATTTATTTATTTATTTATCATCAAAAAACCTAAAAACAGGATTTTATTAAAAAAGAAACACAATATATTTTACTCTGTCAACCTTTGAGAACCAGATTTAAACAGAGATGTACATACAAAAAAAGAAAACTACAATAAATGCATTCAGGACAAAAACAATTACCATATATGTTAAAATATGAAAAGCAGTACATGTTTTCAGCTTATTCTGCGCAGCTGTGTTTTGCATTGATTTAGACGTTGCATTCAGTGCAACTTCGATGCTTTCAACATTTCCAACAACTTAATGAAGCCGTAACCCAAACCGTGTATGAATAAATTATGTGCTCTAGAGCTGAAATGTTAGCTTGGAGTTTCATCTTGCAGTTGTGATGAATTTACATCCAATCTTAAATTCTTACATGTTT
>NW_006800045.1:612375-627893 GCF_000485575.1 Poecilia formosa
TGGAGTTTCATCTTGCAGTTGTGATGAATTTACATCCAATCTTAAATTCTTACATGTTTACTGGACGGTGCACCACTGTGTGCCTCTGGAAACACTGCAGTCATGTGTTTGCATCCAAATGCAATGCACCAGGCCAAAATGTTTGACTTTTTGTTTCAAACAAAGGAGTGTCGGTGTTGGAGGACGTGTTAAAAGACGTCACAGAAGGCTGCAGTTTAATCGATGGTTATAGGACGCCATAGAGAATATTGACGGCGATGCCTACTGATGCCACTTAAACCATTAAGTCCGGCAGAGATCACAGGAGAGAGCACACAGCTTATGATGATGTGATGAATAAACAATCCAAGTGACCTTCTCTGTCACTTTGAGACTCAACAAGGCAAATTTGTCTCAGTGAAGATCCTCACTGGCAGAACTTGCACGTTTTTTTGTCAAGTCAAAACCGGTCGCGTTTGCAAATGTCTGCAGTCGTTAGAGCAGAAACTGCAGGCGGGCGGAGACCTACCAGTGTCAGCAGCGGGATGGTTCCTCTTTGGAACCATTAACAGTGACAAATTACACTTTAGGAGCTCTATGATGGCTTCATCATAGAGCCATCCTGTTGTAACCGAGTGCATTAAAGAGGCTGGCTATTCGTATTGATGCAGAAAACACAGACCTTCAGGGCTTTGTGTTGCATTATAGATTATGTTGTTTTATTCAGCCAATGACATGGACTGTGTAGAGGAAATATTGTATGCGATTATGGCCAGGACTTGCACCACAGAGCACCGACATGTTGCTGTAATGATGCCTTAGGGAGCCACTTACATGATTTTCTGTTTGTACACCTCAGCATAGTGCGCAAATCAAATAATTATTCATTACAGTATAAACCCATGTTTAGTGTGTTCTTTTAGATGAACACATGTTGTTGTTAAAGTGCTGTGGCATTGACAGCAGTCAGCTAACATAGTCTGCAGTGTAGCTTAACTAACTGATAAATATATAGTGCATACAAGCTTTCATACCTTGGATATTCTTGACATTGTGTCCTTTTTACAAGCACAAATTGCAATGTATGCTATTGATATTTAATGTGATAAAGTATAACCATCAAGTGGAAGTAGAGTGAAACATGTATTTAATTGTTTAAGTACAAATATTTTCAATTTGAAGTGGATTCATATTTAGTCCACTTAGTCATTACCTTGTAAAAATCATTATTTTTTGCTGAATAAGTTCACGTTGGCAGCCTCACATTTATGCTATAGTGTAGCAACACTACTACTTCATCAAGGTCTAAATGCTTGCATCAAGGTTGGAGGTGATTCACAGCTTGGAAGAGAAGATGGAGATTTCAGGCATTTACATCAATTTAAACACCAAAGCAGCACATGCACAGCAGGAGCCATTTAACTTATAAGCTTTGTGTCCCACATGGGAAAGCGGTCAATCTAACAGCCAAATTAAAACAAACTATTAAATAAATAAATAACAATCTGAGCACATGTGTTTTTGTTTTTGCCAAAATAGACCAAGACAAACTTAGGTCGAAACAAAGTGACAGAATAATTGTCGTTTTCAGTTTCAGCCCAGTGGACAGACAAGAAGCTCACCTTCCCAGGAGGACCACTGTCTCCCTGTTCCCCCTTGAAGCCAGCCAGCCCTGGAGGTCCTGCAATACCCTGAGGAACAAAGTGTCCATGTTAACACTGAGGATGAGTCGACAAAAGCAAACAAGGAGGACAACGCTGCTGCACAACATGAACTGCTGGTGAATTCAGGCAGTTTCTGATCGACATGTGGTGCCCTGTTGAAAACCGTGGTCTACGTGAGTCTAAATGTAAGGAAATTAAGCACATGTTGGTTTAACAGGACCTGTTAAACCATTGAATTAATCTGGGATTTAAATTTCAAAGTCTCAGTGGCTGACTACCTGGCTTAGAATGACACAAAACTCCAGATGCGACATTAGGGGTGGCCAATCAAAGTGTTGACGGGCCAGCACGTAGTCTAGATGTTTCTGTTGGTCCAACAAAGCTGAATTACCTTCTAAGTGTACCATTAAGTTCTGCAAGAAGTCTGAACTCTTCACTTGACTCGTGTGCTGAACCAGGAGAATATTTAAAACACACACACACAGGTATAAAGTACCTGCTTTCCAGGTAACCCAGGCAGTCCTTCTTTACCAGGAACCCCGTCTCTTCCAGGAACACCAGGCTTCCCCGCTTCACCCTGACGAACAGGCCACATCATGGTGCATTTCATATTTGTTATAAATACATGTGTAGTTACAAAACATCTCCACTCAATTCTACTTATTGCATGTGCATATGTGCACCCAAACAGCATGGCTGATCAAACCAAATATGAAAGGAGAACGGTAGAACTAACATTGACCTAAAATCTTAAGGTTCTGCTCCATAGGCTTATTTTTAAGCTGCCAAACAAACAAACAAATGAAAAAAAGAAAAAAAATGGCACTGAAGCTGCTATTTATCAATCAGGTCTTGTTACAGATGTTTTGGCATCGACTTTAATCACCTTCCTGTTTTCACTACAAGAGAAAAAAATGCCTCAGGGGCAAAACATTTCTTCCATTTCCCATTTTCCTCTCCGTGCTCCACGGTGCAGTCAGAACAGAATTAAATACTCACCACCTGGCCTGGTAGTCCTGGGGGGCCCTGCGGACCCTGTAGGGAGAAATAAACACATTGCTTTAACGGAATATAATCTATGTTACACAGCAAGGGGTTTTCAATGAGGAAATGTGAAGGTGGGTTTTCCCCGAAGGGAAGCTGGCTTTTTTTTTTTTTTTAACAACACATACGACAGCTCCTGGTGGCCCCGGTGGTCCAGGCAGACCTGTGCTCCCTTGAGCACCGGGAGGACCCTACAGAGAGGAAGACTAAACTCAAACACTGCACATCTCTTCCACAACTTCAGTGTTTGGACTGCTGTGACATTGAATCTGAGGATGAAGAAATATTTAGGCTCAGCCGTCTCACCTGGAAACCGACGCCTGCTTCTCCTTGATTACCCTGCGGGAAGGAAATGTGTTTTTTAGTTTCAGGACTTTGTAAATGACGAAATGCTGGAAAATACTGTGAAGCTACCTTTACACCTGGCGGACCTGGGTTGCCAGCAGGACCCATGGGTCCCTATTAGAAGAAGAAGAAGGAAATCGAGCTTTGAACTGTGGCAAGCGATTATCGATTAAAACACATTTTACTGCGTGTTCATGCTTACAGTTGGTCCCCTCATGCCAGGCTCTCCCGGGTTTCCCTGTGAGAAAATGTTTCATATTTAATGTTAAAACCATAAGACAGCAGTGTCAGGTGCAGGCACACGCGCCACATGCTAAGGAACATTCTGACATTTAGGAAATTGTTTTGGCTATTTCGCTGAAAGTTGAAGAGGAAAAGAAAAAAATGAGTAGATAATTTCTCTAAGCTCCAGTACGCCACGGAGCCTTATTGAACCTATTTCATTTATAAAATTACTAAATGACACATTTCCAGATGTTCAGCTGCCGAGCAGTGCTGAAACTCTAAACACATTCCTCATGGAGTTCAGGGCCTTAATCTTACTACAACAGCCTGATTTAAACATGCACCATGAAAAGCGCTTCCAGCTAAAATCACATTAATTACTCGAGGACACAGTTAAAGGATCAAACTCTGGTTTGTGCTCAATAAAAGCCACCAAACGACTCAGCACTCATTACTGACATACTCAACTTTTCTACTAATTTCAAATGTCACACATATTGATGGGCTAAAAGAAAAACTGATCTTGAATCGATGCAAATGATTTATTTATTTTTTGTGCCCTTCCTGTCATTTCGGTTAATTTGCAATCGGGACAATAGGAGCCAATAATAACCCAATGGCATCAGTCCAAATGTGGATACCTGTGTCCCTGGTAAATATGTGAGAAAAGCCTATTTAATTTTTATGTGGTGGAATAATCTCCTACTGTGAAAAATAAAATCCATACTTTGTTTTCAGTAGGTTTACTTAGTGAGGAAAACCACAAGAAATCTGAGTTAAAATAAAAATTAAAAATAAAAAATAAAAAACTGCTGATAAAATGACAGCAAATCGTGCTCTCATTTGCTCTCTTGTCTGGAACAGGATACGTGTTTTTTTTATTTAGAAAATATTTCTATTTCTGAGGACCAGCTGACTATGAAAGAGGAGTCTGCTGAATCATCATTTATGTTGATTTTGGTCACATGTACCTGAGAGACGCAAAAGTGACTCATTTTCATTTTACTGACATTGGCAACCAGACTTTTATCTAGAATCTCCTGGTTTCTTCAAAGAGGTCATGATTCAATGCACTGAAGTCTTCAACTGCATTTGAAGGAGCACCAGGCATCCAGCATCGTAGATTTTCCACCCTATTTATCACTGGCTATGAGGAACTTTTGTAGTTTTTTTTTTTTTTTTTTACATAACCAGAAAAAACAGTGTTGTGACATCCTGAACAGAGTCTGTTTTTTCTGGCGTCACTCCCAAACAACTGGATTGTGTATAGATTGTGTCTAATAGTGTTTATCGCAACTAGGGGGACTCCAAAGTATTGCTCTTTACTGGAGTTCTCCAGCAGTGAACTTCGGCTAGTTTTTCCCCGACTATCTTGCTCTATAACGTTTCATTTAGTGGCTCATTAAAATATCTCTTTGTTTTTATGTTAAGTCTGTTAAGACTCTTGGCTCCTAAAAAAAGCCATTTCTAAACAAATCCCCAACATTGTCCTGAGAGCAGCTCAAACAGAGATACGATTTTACAGCAGCTCTGCTTGTTATTTACATCCTGTCAATAGATCACAGCGACCTTTTCTTCTAACTTTCAGCAAAAGAGCAAAAAAAAGAGTTTGACCTTTTCCCAAAATGTAGAACTATCCAGAATACAACATTTATATACATTGAAATAAAACTGCACACACTACATTGTACACAGAAGCGGACAATAATGAGTCTCCAACAAATAATGTCATACATTTACAAACAATTTGACATCAACATTTGACAAGGAGACACAAAGACACAAATTAAAAACACGTACAAAACATACAAAAGGCAAACAAGAGACACAATGACAAAATCAGAACTGTGCAGGGATAATAAGACAGACAGCAGGCACAGCTGCACATGCACGAAATGGAACAATAAGTCAGAACGGTTCGGAGCAACCCCACCTCGAGACAGACAGACACAGTCACCGACACACAGCGCCGTACACAGGATCCTGATGGAGGCTCCACCTCGGGACCAAAGCCCACTTCCTTTCATCTTCACACTTTCTTTAAGTCTTAAAATGTTTTGAATCAAACTTCAAATATTACCTCCTGAGTTCAACACAAGTGCCTTTGGGGACGTTTCACGAGGAACCAATCAGGGTCTGACTCTTATCCAGGCTGCCAGAATATGGCTTAAAATTCATACGAATTAAGATTAAAGCAGCTCAGTTTGCCTAGGAGTTACATTACAGTGCCGGCATCGTGATGATAGGTTGTTCTTCCATTTGTTGTCGCTTTTCAGGCTCCTTGCTGTTTAATCTACAGCCCTCAGGCATATCAGTGACTTTGGTCCATACCCACTTGTGTCTGGTGGCACAGTGACACATCCCACCCTCCCTCCCTCCTGCAGAGCTTAAAGCATGCCAGCCAGCAGCAGAAAACCTACCGGTCTGCCTAGAACTCCTGGGAACCCAGGAAAGCCCTGGAGAGGAGGAAAGACAAAGAACAAAAAAAAAGGAAATGACAGGAGGGGCATGGGGAGACAGTTTGGTGGAGGAAGGTGTTGAAAAAATAAGACAGACAGAAAAGAAAATGAACAGAGACAGGAGAGACGGTTAGAGAGTTGGGTGTTAGGTGCACAGCTGCAACGGGATCAATGAAGCATTGGCGCAAGGGAGGGGGAAAAACAGAGCTCCGTTTGACTTGAGCTTGCAGCCAACCCAGTAGTTTTAGTCTGCAGGTCAGGTCTAAAAGCAGACTGGCTAATGGGTTACTCACTGGTTGGCCTCGAGGACCAGGAGCTCCCGTAGAGCCCTGCTCCAACATGTCGAGAAGGAAAATACAAATTGAGAGGAAGTGCTTAATGTCTGCAGCTCTCCTCCATTTTATTCACATCCAAAACAAGCAATCATGAAAAAGTGAGTTTGACTTTTAGTTTTGAGCATAAAAAACATCTTTAGAGTTAAAAAAAAAGAAAAAGCTGAATTGACATTATGTGGACTATATTTTCAAAACAATGTGTGTGCTTCTGATTAAATGACACTGTAAAATACCAAAAATGAAGCTGTCGTAACATATGTTGACTTCTATGAACAAAAATAATACTTACCAGTTCACAGTTTGAATCCCCATGCTAATACATCAAGCTACAAGTAATATCATTTCAGAATCGTTAAATTCAGAACTGCACATCCACTTACTGGTTTCCCATCCTGTCCAGGTTTTCCAGGGTCCCCTGGGGCCCCCTGGAATTACACACCACTTATTGATAAAATTGTGAAAACAGTACCTTATGTTCACACAGTGCTAAAATATACACAGCAAATATACATTTATGTGTGAAATGAAAGATTATCCTCTTTTGTGAAATAAGTTCAGCATTTTTCTGCCTTTTTTAATATGAACAATCTCCACATTTTGTTAACATGTATGACTTTGCAACATGTATGCAAAATGCAATCAACCCTGACCAGGGATGGAGATAAATGTGCCACTTAAAATAAAGCTTAGATTTACCTGAAATAGAAAAAAAAGAAGAAAAAAGCATCTTATCCTTTTTTATGACGATTTTATGTGTCGATAACGTTTCTAAAATAGCTGATTTTTTTTATGTAGCGTTCTAAATTGCTTTTGATTAGTTCAAAGTGACAACGAATGTTATTTACAACTTGTTACTTGCATACAACCTAATGGCATTTTATCACCAAGATGTATGTAAAAGAATGTCAATATAAACAAGCACTTTTATGTCCACACTTAGAATGTTTCAAGATAAAAGACAAATAATGATTTTGTTCATTAGAGGGAAAAATGACCCAACCAATCTAATTCCTGTGAAAAAGCAATTGGCCCATCAACATAATATTTGGTTGTGGCATAAATGGCAGCAACGACCACCATAAAATACTTGTGATCACTGGAAATAGGTATTTTACATTTCTGCAGAATCAATTTAATTCGGATATACCGAAGAGTTTCTAAGCCTGTCTGAGGCCGGGCCACATAATCACAATAATATTTATATTATATGTTTTGACTAGGCTTCATCATCATTGATTCAATGATTCAATGATTCTTGAATTCAAGAACGGAATTCAAGAAATTCCGTTCTTGAATTTCTTAAGATTGCAGCATGATGTGTTGCTTCTCGTCATATTGTGAGACAGTTGAGTCTTAAGCGATTTCCTAATTCCGCATTTTAACAATCAGGTAACAATGTGGCAAGTGAAACTGACAGGACATGTGGATAATCAGGAACTTTGTGATCTAATAAGCTGGTAATTGTTATTTCAAACAAGGCCAGGATGGTCTGAATGGATTTTAATATTAAAAAAAGGAATCATCATTTGAAAATATTTTATTTCATAAATATGTTAGAAACGAAGGAATCAATAATACGGCTAATACTTTTTCAGGGAACGTGAAGCTTACTGAACATCAATTAATAGTTTGGAAAATTAATGAGCGCATTTCCAAAAGTTTACAATAACCAAATGTGACAAATGATATAAGTGAGGTTTTGTTAGTTTTCAAATATGACGTTCTCTTTCCTCTGTCCCAAACGCTGAACTGGTCCACCCAGCTAAAACTCTTATGAACAGAGCAGCTCTTTAGCGCTGCTAAAGCTCATGCTAGCTGAGCTTTAGCACTTTCCCAAGGCTAACTTAAAACATGATCATATTATCTTTACATCTACCTCTCAGTAGAACCAGACTTATTCATCATTTCACCCAAACGGTATTTCTTTTTTCATTACGCTTGTATACTGTAACCTAAACCAAGAGTTATCTCACCATTGAACCTTCGCGTCCTTTATCTCCAGGATCTCCTCTGTCTCCTTTATCACCTCTAGGTCCCACAAAACCCTGTGATATATTTAACACACAATAACTCCACAAAACAGAGCATGAGGTGCTGATATGGGATTTTATATTCTTCGTATCTTACTTTCTCTCCTTTGGGTCCTAATGGTCCTGCAGCACCAGGCTCTCCCTTCACTCCAGGAAGGCCTCGAAGCCCAGGAGTACCAGCCAAAATCGAATCTCCCTGCAAGATATATTGGCACTTTTAAAATCAATTTTTCTTCAACGCTTCTACAAAAACAAAAAAAAACAAAAAAGCTCTCAGGTAGAGGGACTTAACCTTTTGACCTGGAGGCCCAGCTGGTCCTGTTAATCCAATTAAGCCCTGAAAAATGGAGGCAATTATCAGCTGACAGTAAAAACCGTAAAAGCTAACTACATGTGTCTGACATAATTACTCACAGCTTCGCCTTTGTCACCTTTCTCCCCTCGCTCTCCCTGAAACACAGACACACATGATCTCACTGTGCATGCCCAGTCAATGAAAAAGATCTTCATTTTGGGCACCATTTGTCTTCCTCACCTTTTCTCCTGGCCTCCCAGCCTCTCCGAGTTCCCCAGCTCTCCCTGGAACGCCCGGTATTCCCGGCTTCCCAGGCTCCCCGGCAGGCCCTGCGGGACCCTCTGGTCCTCGTTCTAAAACAGCTCTTCCCGGAGGCCCCGTTTGTCCTATGGGCCCTCGCTCCCCTTGGTCCCCTTTCGGTCCCCTATCTCCTTGAAAACCTCGAGCGCCCTGGAACAGAGGCGGAGTCACAATTTAGGATTCACTCAAGCAAATTGCTCCATTTTGATTTGCTTTAGTTTTTCATTTCGTACTTGTCGTTACTCCTCAGGACATGACACATTGCCAAAAGTTTTGAGGTGTTTGTCTTTACACATGCATGAACTTTAATAACACCCCCATTTTTAGTGGTATTTAAAATAGTAATAGTAATATTTGACCATTCTTCTGTGAGGGTATTTGTGAGGTCAGGCACTGATGTTGGAAAACGTAGCCTAGCTTGTGTGTCTGGCTCTAATTTAACCCAAAGGCTCTCTAAAGTTGAGGTCAGAGGTTATTTCCTCCAAACCAAACCAAACGTCCTCATGGGTCCTGCTTTATGCATCAGTCTTGTAGGAACTCGGAGGGAAATCCCAAAGCAGTTCTCATATTTTGGCAGCACATATTGAAAAGGAGGACACATTGCAGCGAGTCCAGAGTCCAGCGGTGGCCGGTTTCACACTAACGAATAACTTTCACACTAATCAACTCTGAACTAAATGGTTCTGCAATGAGCAGACATTTTTAAACACAGTTTGAGATTTGTGTAGCCATTATTACAGTAAAAGGGAGCTAGCACAACCACCTTGGAACCAAAAACCAACAACATAGATACTGGATTCTAAGCTAATTGTGGTTCCATAAAACACAGTTTGGGATGTGTGCAACCCTTTACTCCACATGTGTGAACAAATTGGATTCACAGTTTTCAAAAGAATATTCCAAAAATCTTGCCCTGTGCCAGAAAATGTCACATCAGGCATTGTTTTGTTCTCGTGAGAAAGATTGTAATGGCCCTTAATCAGATTTTATAATTATTGACCGCTCCCGTGCCCAGTTCTGCAGCCCCTCGTTTCAGTAATGACTCCGGCACTCTACCAGTGGTAGCTCTAATTAACAGAAAGTGACAAACAAAGCAGAGCTTGCAGCTAATCAGGAGATTGCGATTCGCTGACGGCACGCAGCGTGTTTCTTGTCGAGTCAACTCGGGTCAAATCAGAATCCGTCTGATTCCCGTCTGATCCGCTCGCTCTTTGTTGTGCAGATGAAACAAGAGGCTATTTGGCTCCCTTCAATAAATAAAATCATACATTCACATGAAAAACGCCGGACCTGCCAGCTGTTTGTGTGCAAATCACTTAACTCCTCATTATCTCTGCATGCTCATCGGAGAGTTACAAATAAAAAAAAAAATCTGTGCTTATACAATAGAAACATTAGAAACAGCATTGCAAAGCACTTTTTAGAACACGTGCAAGAAATCAAGGCTTTAAATGGCACCACTGGCAGATAATAAAGGTTATTAAATAGTTGCTGTAATTAAACTTACACTCTCCTCCCTATATAACAGCCTCATAAAAAGAAACTCCCATAAATAAATGATCAACAAGGCAGACATCAAAGATCTTTGTTCAGATGCCTCTCAGGTGTAGCACTCATCTTGGTGTACGCTTGGAAAATTTACCAATCGACCGTCTTAATATTGCACATTAAGTGACAAGGCATCAGACGAAACGCCCGCGTGACGGAGTGAGTCTTAGTCACGCTCACATCTGCTCCAGATGGTCCTCTCAACCCAGGCTCCCCTCTGTCTCCTTTGTCGCCCTTCTCAACAGCAGCAGGCAGCACTGTGTCCTTCCTGTCCACAAGCACCTTCAGATCCGATACCTGCACGCCGGGAAGGAACCAGATAAATGCAGGAGTGTTACAGCGGCAGCAGCGAGTCCCTGTGAAATGCTTCTGACCTCAGGTAAAGGGAGGTCAGAACAAATTCATGTCCACAGCTTCAGAAATGCATTTGACTCCTCTACATGCCACATTCTGATGCCGGCGCTTCAGAAATGAAAGGCCTCATTATAATTTTAAGAGATGTTGGGGTGTAAGCTCTCAAACATTTCAGAGGTGTTGGGAATATTAGACGAGGGGATCTTTTGGATTTGGCAGCCTTCTTGAAGAGCGGGGGCTAAATAAGAGTTTGAGGTATTAGTAAAAAAAAAAAAAAGAAAAAGAAAGGATGATCCTGTTGCTGCTGTTCCTCAAAAAGTACTTTAATAATCCTGAATTTGTGTTTTGTTACATATTCCTAAAACAGTACTGGTCAGACAGCAGCATGTATATTTTACATACATTAACTAGCATCGTTAATTCTGGCCTTTTGAGGAGGCATTTGAGTCGTTCTTTGGCCAATATGTATTTATATAAAAAAATGAGTTTATTTTGATTTTCTGTAACCTTAAGTCAAAATTCTAGGTTCAGTTATTGACATAGTCTCCACCCAACCCTTAACCCTTGACCTAATACCTTGAACCACACACTTATAAATGTCACAACACAGTTCTGGTAGTATTCTGAACAAATGACAGATAATCCTTTATGGCATAAATTTACTTCCCCCCCAACTACATGTGGAAAAAAAACATTTTTTTCTGAATTTGCTTACTTTTATCTCTTTGATATAGCTTGAGTTCCTTATCTCTAAAACAACAGTCTCCTAAATGAAACGTAATAAGCAGAGACAGACCACGTACCAGTATCCCGAGGCCGGACAGAGCTTTTTGTACATCCTTTTCAGAGAGCACAGACACCGCATTAATAATAGAAGCATAAATACATAAATACAAACAAAGAAAGGAAATCGTGACATCTCCTGTCATCATACCACTGCTGTCCCAGGTTTACCAGGAGCCCCGTCCTCTCCTGGGTCTCCCTGCGCATAAACAAGGCGTGCAGAGCTCAACACAACAATGACGAAACCTTGATTTTAATCTTTTAGGACATCAGCATCAATTGTGACTTACAGCATCTCCTTTAGGTCCTGCTGGACCTCGCTCACCCTGGAAAAAACAAACAAACAGTGAAGGTCATGAAACCAGACAGAGCATTTATTAATTAACAAAAAGGCAAAAGCTGTTGCCTCTTACTCTGGCTCCCACCGCTCCTGGAATCCCAGGCACACCCTGGAAAACAGGGGAATGGAAACGAGAACAAGAAGAAGATGAGTTATTCCACTGAGGCAGGTGTAAATGAAACCCACAGCAAAATGTTGCATCATACAATCAACACACATATGTACACACGACATGTTTTTAAAACTTAATTTTATTTTTTTTAAAAAGAAAAGAAGTGAGCATAAACTAGTTAGGTCATAACTTTTAGATAAGTTCAGGATGTCACAGCAATGCAGGAGGAAGTATTTTCTGGTTAAGCTGCATGGTTCTCATTGATACAGTTTCTAGTTTACGGACCTAAAAGAACGAAACTGTGATGAAGTTCAGGATGAGAAGTAATTTGCTTTTCAGGAATTTTAAAATCCTGAACTCACCGGCGTTCCTGGAGGCCCCTGTGGACCTGGGATGGGCGCAGCCTCAACACCTTTTACATAAACAACCTGAAATACATCAGAGATTAGTCAAAAGTGCTACTTTCCTGCTACTAGTTTTCTAGTTCTCTTCACAAGAATCACCTGCCCAGGTAATCCGACAGGCCCCTGCGGTCCAGAGGGGCCGGAGGGCCCAGCGGGACCACGGTCCCCTTTCTGCCCATCACGGCCCTGAAAAAAAAAGGAAAACAACTCGTGAACTTAAAACTGTGACTCACTCTACTCCTGGTGACTTCCTACTCGGCTGAACTACAAAATCAAAGCAGGTGGCTGCTGCCACCCCTCCGCTGATGTTCAAGAGATAATTAATATGAATTTGCACATGAAAACAGCAGCGTGACATTTGGCGCCCCTCTGGATTCCTCTCTGAAGTGGCTCCCTCCTTAAAGGCTAAGCTTCATCATTAGAAGATAGTGAATCTATACGGCCGGGTCTAAAGGAGCCCATTGATTCAGTAGAGGGCGAGTGTGTGATGTCGGGGTCAGAGCAAACTACGCCTGAGAAACGAGCCATTAGAGAGAGAAACAGACGAATAAAAAGGAAAGCCGGTGAGCGAAGTGATACAAACAGGAAGCATGAGGGGAAGAGTGGAAAATGTATGCAGAGTGGAACCAAACTTTAAATCACATGCGCAGTGAAAGATAAATAAATGAAAAAAGGTTGAACCAAACTGACATCTCTTCCAGCTGCTCCGGCGTCTCCTTTGTCGCCCTGCAGATTAGAAAGAGCAGAGTCACACCCCTGAGAATCTGAGCGTAAACACAAGCTGCAACAATTAGCAGGCTTTTACATTATCCTCCTGACATATTTATAGGTCTGGAATGTGTTCACATTTTGCCACCTTACATCAACAAACCATAAAGCATTCTAATGGGATTTTCTTCACAGAATAATGGGTAATTGTTACCTGGAAGAACAACAATTTTCTCTTTTCAATTTTCTCTACAAATAAGATTCCGAATGATGTGGCATTTGTATTCAACCCCCCACATTGCCCCCCACATTTTTGTTCCGATCTCAGCCAGTCAGACTGGAAGGAGAGTTTATGGGAACAGAAATGTTCAAAGTTTTTCCAGAGAATCTTAATGAGATGTGGGTTTGAATCCGAACATTTCCATTGTGACATGTATTTGTTTCGATCTAAACCAGTCCCCACTGTAGCTCTGGCTATGTTTAGAGTTATTCTCTGGCTGGAAAATGAACCATCACACCAGGAAAGCGGCCCACCAACAAAGATACCACCACCACCATGTTTGACATCTGCAGGTGATGCACTGCAGATGTGCCCAGGTCCGTTCCTCAAGATCATCCTGCAACTTTTAGATGCACACCTCCTCTAACTCGCCTGAATCAAAGGAGTGTGAATGAATGCAACACTGGCAGGTCTTTGCAGATCCGACTGACATGCTGATGAGGACATTCAGTAGTGGCTTCTAAAAGCAGTCCAAATGCATTCACATCACGCTTTCAGATTATTATTTTTTTTTATAAATAACTTTGATAAACATGCATAATTTCCAACCCCCTTCAAAATTCTGCAGTATTTTCTGTTTTTTTCAATCAAACAAATCCCAATTTGACACTTTTTTGTGGTTGTAATGTGCTAAAAAGAAAAAAACCTTTGAGCACCTTTATGCACACAATTTAGTCCACTTAGTTTTTATAAATTAGTTTAGTGTTATGATCCATTTAATGTTTAATGTTTATTTAGATGCTCACTGGACCGCGGATGTGCATAGAGTAATCTCAGTCCTCTGTATGTTCTTGTACATATCACAAATTTTAACAACAAAATTGATTTTGAAAAAAGGTTCAAGGTCTGAATCTCTTTGAAATGCACTCTAAAGCATTTGCTTGTTTTAGTTTAAAAGTGTTGCACAAACATCATCAAACACCTAAAATCAGAACATATTTTTATAGCCGATAGGCTGCTTTGCAATATCATGTTGCTAGTTCAGCCTAAATGTCTTCCACTGAGCTGAGATGGTAAACACTCATATGCATAATCATGCACTCATACATTTTAACCTCCCGGTGTCAGATGATATAAATTCACAAACAGCCACAGACCTTTCTCCCGTCTTCACCTGGCACTCCATCCTCTCCCTGTGTATGTATAAAAAAAAAAATGCATTACATTCTGAATTATGGCCAGTCTGCTCCTGGGGCTCTCAGCTCTGCTGTTCCAGTTGCTCACTAAAGGCAGTCATTATGCAGCAGACTTTATAATACATATCTGCACAGCTTTTGATCCTCCACAGAGAAATAGATCAGTACATTTAGCCCATTAGTGAGAGAATAACGGAAAGGGGAAAGTATGCACATAATTCATAATATTTTTTACTCTTGATAAACAAAGTCAATATCACATTGCTAACCAAAAGCATCAAATGCATCTCATCTGAGTAAATCAAAAGCTGGTAATAACACATCCAGAATATGAAGAGTTACCATTTTGCCCACAGGACCAGGTTTTCCATCTTCACCTGCTTTACCCTACATCACAAAATGACTCGGTTATGACAGAGTAGTTTAGAGACATAATGTGAAACCAACACGTGAGTAAGACAGTGAGCACTGACGGGTATTCCTGGATTTCCTGGAGGACCAACAGGACCAGGGGCACCTTGCTCTCCTCTTAATCCCGGTAATCCCTACAAGAACAGATCAAATCGGGAAAAAAAATAAAAATATGCACAGAGTTTGATCATAGCATACATCAGCAGCTGCAGAGGTACAGTGTGTCCACCCATAAAAGCAGGAGTCGGTTTTATTAAACCGAATGCTTGAAGCAGTTCAGAACCCTCGGAACCATTATTACTGTCAATATTACATAACGGTCTCCTGTGAAACTGGCCTGGCCTGGAGACATGTTTCTCCACTGTTAGCTTATGCAACAAGCCACAGGAGCAGAAGCAGGAATTTCAACATCTACACAGCGCCATCTGCTGTACGAACGCCTCAAGTTCACAGACACTTTGACTCCAGTGCAACAAGCAGGGGAATGTATGCTAACAAAACTATAAGAAGAAAAACAAAATACTTGAATTTCTTTTTTTAGTAATAAGAAATGTAACTTTGAATAGAAAAGGGGAGCTTACGTCTCTTCCAGCGTCGCCTTGCTTCCCAGGATCACCCTGTAGTGGAAACAGATATTAAAATACACCGTATCAAAAATACATATTTTATAATATCTAATATTAAATCAGAATCATTTTTGTTCTGTTTTAGTTTTCTTATGATGAAAAAAAATTCTATTTTCTATATACCTCAATTAAGTGATTAT
>NW_006800045.1:628324-662878 GCF_000485575.1 Poecilia formosa
TTCTTAGAACTGGGTAGATTTGCCTCTAAACTGGATGGCTCGGGTCAAACTTTTTGTACTTCCTTCCACCATCTTGTCCCATTTCTCCAAACAAAGCTAGCTTAACTGAGTCAGGTTTATAAAACGACTTGCTCACACACTTTTTCAGGTCTTTTTTGTTTTTTTCTATGGGAAGTAGAAAAACCCTAATATTTTACAGTGTCCCACTGGAAAACTAATTTGGCAGCATTATTGGGGTCGTTGTCCACAAAAAATGTACTTCCAGGATGATGTCTTGAGATGTTGCGTCAATATTCACTCAAGAGTTTCTCATTGTATCTATTTTGTGAAGTCTACTGCTCCTTCCTGCAGTAAAACGTGCTAATAACACGATGCTGCCACATGGGATCATGGTGTTCTCAGACTTACCATCTTCATTTATCATCATCTAAATTAAACAACGCTCATGATGACCAACTCCTAACCACCGGACATGTCTTGGCGTTTGTCCTTGTGTGCATTCGCATATCATACTGTAGCTTTTTAGTTTTCTTTTTGAATAATGTCTTCTGCTTCACTGATTGGCCTTTCAGTCCAGAACAGGACTCACTGTGATGCATTCTTACTGGCTTCAACCAGCAGCTGTACAAAGTCTCCTGCTTTTATTGTAGGAGTCAGTTAGCAAATGCCAGACAAAAACACACCTTGGATCTGAAAGGAAAGATTAGTAAATATTAAAATTATGTTTATACTTAAGTGTGCATCTGCTCACAGGATGAACCAGACTTTAGCCGCTCTACCGCTCTTGGTTGATTTGGTTGGTTGCTACATCACACGAGGAAGCGGCTGTGTTTAAGGTGTCGCCTTAAAATACATCCATTCAACTCAAATGCTGTTGATTTACCCATGGCAATTTTACACAGCCATGACATAAGTCTACCGGGCTTTTGAGATTTTCTTAAAAGAAAACTAATGTCACATAAACCTCTGCCTTTGAAGAAAGCAATAAAATATTCTCTAAAGAGATTTCTAAGATTATTTTTGGCTTTTAGCAAAGAGTACGTTTCATGCCAACCCTAGACAGGAAAGGTTTAGTCTGCTTTAATGTCACACAGTAAGAAATGCAGTGCATTTGTGATACACTGCATGGGAATACCTGCTTTCACCTGTAATACAGCAACTTTCATTGCAATGATTTTTAGAGTTTGGTCAAATATGTGAGGAACTGGGTTACCCTTGATCCGGGTGGTCCCGGAGAGCCTGGTTTACCATCCAGACCAGGACGCCCATCTAAGCCAGACGCTCCTCTGTCTCCCTGTCACAAGAAGAGAAACAGTCAGAAGCACTAAGCAGTGTTTTCTGTAGTGGTACATAAAGAAAGAAATAACAAGGCGTTCTGATTTGCTGCTGAGTCAAGACTCAGACAAAAAACTCAAGACTCAGATAAAAAGTGAATAACTGTTGGATTCAGTCTTGATTAAGCCAAACTTCGTCACACTTATCGATTGCAAACCTTCTCTCCGGGCGATCCTCTTTCTCCTGTGTCACCCTGCAGACATTCGTAGGGAAATTCATTTCATTATATTTGAAAATGAGACGAACATTTCTACCAGTTATGATGACTGAAGCATGGAACAAACTCACTTTTATCCCTGCCGGCCCCCTCGGTCCCTCCGGACCCTTCATGGACAGAAGAAGAAGAAGTCACGGACAATGATCAGTCATGCACAGCAAATCCACACAGAAAGGAGTGGATGTGCATGCGGGTGCATTTAGAGCAGAGTGGAAAATCAGCAGCCATTTAAAACACCAAACTCACTCGCAGGCCTGGAGCTCCAGGAGTCCCCGCTTCCCCTTTCTGACCTTTGCCGCCGTGCTCTCCGGGGTCACCGGCGTCACCCTGGGGTCACGATAATGTAAGACCTCTAGTGAGTGCTACTGCTGTTTTCAAAACAAAGTGACTTGTAATAGCTGAAGTCACAAATGTGAATGCGGTTAGTTGAGATTTTATATGACAGGCCAGCATACGCAGTGCATGATTATGAAGTGCAGGGAACACACAACGCTCGGTTTTCAAAATGTTTTATGAGTAAAAATCTCTAAAGTGTGGCAGGCAGTTACGCTCAGCTCCCAGAAGAATAATGCTCTCCTTGCCAAACCTGTTAGTTTTGATGGACTCGGTAGGTTTGCAGTTGTGCCGTACCGTTTTTGTGACTTTTGGTCGCAATGGATTTTATTTAGTGGTACCAAAGTAAAGGGAACTGACAGAAATGCAGACCACACTTGGGTTTTGTTTTTTTTTTTGTTTTTTTAAATGCATCTATTAGTATATTTCCTTCAATTTCACAATATTCCTCTACTTTATGTTGATCCATCACATAAAAAGACATTGACATTTCTTGCTGTGACTTTCATGTTGTGAGGTACGAGTACATTTGCAAAGCTCCGGGTCGAAACCTGCAATTTCAAAGTAAAATGTTCCTGCATTTTTTTATTTTTATTTTTATTTTTTTATGCACTGAAACCAGAACACACAGTACGAGCACAGACCTTCTCCCCTCGCTCTCCTCTCAGCTGACCCTGGATGTCAGCCTGTTGACAGACAAGCATGAGGTATCGCGTTAAGCTCGGCTTTTTCAACGCATCGGCATTTTTGTCCAAACAGAAAAAAAAGAAAAAAAAAACGCTAAGTGAGAAACTCACCACTTTCCCCGGTGGTCCTGCAGGCCCTTGAGGTCCCTTAAAGAGAAGAAAGCGTGTGAATCTGCTGAGTTCACATCTGAAGGTACACGAGTCGATTTCAATATGAAAGGAGACGGCATACCAGCTCTCCTTTCTCTCCTCTCGGGCCAGCGGGTCCAGGGCTGCCCTGTAATCGAATCCAGATCGATAAAGGCAATGAGCAGACGACCTTCCTGGCGGTATGCTCTCTTACGTGCTCTCCGGAATAGCACAAGAGCGCATCGAAAAGCTGTCTGTGCGATTAAACATAAAAGAGTCTCTCACATTTCTCCCCTGCTCTCCCGGATCTCCCAGGTCTCCTTTCTCTCCTGGCCGCCCCGCCTGACCCGGCAGTCCCTGAACGAGCATTCAGTAACGATGTCTGTTACCTGGACTCGATGTGAGGTGGCAGCTAATGTGGCAAATTAACCAGAAGAAAATCTCCTACCCGCAAACCTCTTTCTCCTGGTTTTCCTGGAAGTCCAGATTCTCCCTGCAGGAGAAAACGGATGAAATTATCATGATCACATTTGGCTCCTAATCATCAAGTCAGAATGATGATTAAAGTTCATGTTAAATGACACATTAAACGGAACCAGAGCCACTTACGGGTGTGCCTTCGTCACCTTTGTCACCTTTTTCTCCCTAGAATTTGGAAATAGTAAAATAAAATGATAAAGAAGTGGCAGGTAACATGCAATGGGAGTTTTACACCAAAAAAGAGGCTTTTTTTTTCTTTACCTCTAAACTGCCATCATTAGAAAGGGATGCATGTTAGAAACAAGAGGGAAGAGCTTAGCATCACAGCGAATATGCTGCGAAATGTATCTACTATGAAGGAATAAGACAAAGTGTCACAGAACTAATAGTAAAAGAATAACAGCAAAAATCAGTGAATCGAATAAAGTGGCGGACGCAGCGCTTAACAAAAACCACCCCAAAAAAGACAGAGTTAGCAAAGAAATATGAAATCAAAACCAACTGAGACTGAAACATTAAAATATGTGATATTTATAGCCAACTCTTTTTTTTTTTTTGGCTGTTTTTGATTAAATAAAATGAGTAGACAGTGAAAAAAAAAACAGTGGGTGAGTAAAATATGTCTGGTTGAGCTCACACAAACACTAAAACAGCTTTTTAGTTCTGAAAGATTAGCCTGCCTGGACCGCTGGACAGATTATTTTCATTATTAATTGTAAAAAAATTATTCCCAGCATGCTCAAGCTGATATAAACTCACATGTAATTTCAATCAACAGACAAGTGACTGAAGTCAAAGGTCATCTGAAAAACAACGGTTACACTAATATGTATGCAACAGTCATCGTATCTGAATGGCTGATCTGCGGCTCCATTAGAGCGGCTTGCAGTCTCATACAAGAGACTAGAATGACGGGAAATTAAGACAAATGCGTCTTCTAGGGCAAAAGCCTCAGGCATAAATCTACAACCTCACTTAAAAAAACAAAAACAAAAAAAAATGCTCCACAGCAGTAGCAGGGCGGATGCTCTCCACTCTGGATTTTTTGGACGTCAGGTCCTTTCAGTGGGAGATTGGGGATGTTTATATTCGCTCTTCAGCAGGTGAGCGACATCGTTTTGTCAGCAATAAATCTGATTTTCTGCAGCGCATCAAATTCACAGTTTAAAAGCAGCACTTTTAAACTGTGAATTTTAAAATATCTATATACTTATCAAGTCTGTTATTAAGAAACATTTTTGGAGAGACTTTATGGATTTGAACACATCTACAAACCTCATTACTGCATGGGAAACATTGCTATTTTTTACTCTTTTGTTTAATTATTACACAAACTCTTGAGGCCAGCAGCACCGTTTGTCCTCCATATCTGACTGTTTTTAAATGTTGTCTGAAGCTCTTCTTATTTTGCTTTTAAAGATTGAATTTTTCCTTCGATTCGGACCTGTTTTCCAGGCAGGCCGGGTTTTCCTGGGATTCCTGGGCGTCCGTTCTCTCCCCTCTCGCCTGCTTCTCCTGGGTCTCCCTAAATAACAGTGAAAAAGGTCAACTTAGCAATTAAGCTGCTGCAAATTTGAAGAAAAAGCCAATAAGGGCCACAGACCTTGGCTCCTGGTCGTCCATTAAGACCTGCAAGTCCCTGAGGAAAGACCACATGTTTAATCCACACCAAACTGGAGGAGTTTTAGTGGACACGGCTCAAAAGATTGTTTCACAAATAAGGCGTGCCCTTTGTGAGGACTAAATTATAATAAACCTACTCGCTCTCCTGGCTCTCCTTTAGGTCCAAGAACACCAGACCCTCCAGTACCTGGAGAACCCTGATGGAGCAACAGAGAGTCATGTTGATTTGATAAACGTGATTTCTCCAACATGTGATTCCTCGTGTGGACGCTCACTTTCTCTCCTCTTTGCCCCGGTTCACCTTTCTCCCCTCTCAGGCCTTCAGATCCAGGCAGACCTCTTTCACCCTTTGGAAAAAAATCAAGCAAAGAACCAAGAACATAAAATGTCTGTTTGAGCTGATAATAGTTTTTTTTTTGTTTTTTTTTTATTCAGACACGTTTTATCTCTAACCTGTTCTCCTTTCTTCCCTGGTAAACCTGCCGTCTGAATGATTAAAAAGAGAGCAGAGTGTCTCCATTTCACTGTCAGAGACCTTCAGTCAATACTTGCAGGTATCAGATCTAAACACTCACACTCCTGCCCGGCTCCCCTCGTGCTCCTTCATTCCCCTGGAAACAGACATCGTGTCTTGAAAGTCCATCCAATCAGATTATGAAAGATGCGACACGCAGATGTGACCTGCAGCTTCATGCATCGCTGATCCTAATAGACTCTCAGTCTCACCTTTTCTCCTGCTGGTCCACTTGGGCCTGGTAAACCCTTTGGTTAAATTAAAACAATAAGTTTAGACGCTCCATATACATAAGGAGCACCAAAAAGGAAAGCATGCAGACGAGGAATGAAATATTTAAGCAATGCTCACTCTCAGGCCTGGTGATCCTGGGATGCCTGCCTTCCCTGGGTCTCCCTAAGAAGACAGCATTATGTTGAAAACGTTGCAAACTTCCTTTAAATCAATAAAGGTCAACGGTCAACAACTTCAGCTCTACTCACTTTCTCTCCGGTCTCCCCAGCAGGCCCTCGCTCCCCCTATGAAGATGCAAAAGTTCAAAAATATCTGAGGTTACTGACAAAAATGAAAACGGAAATAGAAATAGAGAAGAGAAGGGGACAGAAATGAAATTAAATATCCCTCATTTAATTTCAGGTGTACAAAATCAGTAATGAATGTAAATGAAAGTAGAAAGACATAAAATTAGCAATAAAACAAAAAAAAAAATACAATAATAGACTGAACAATAAGGGGAAATTTATATAAAACATGTACACCTATGAGAAATAATTTAGTTCAACTGAATAAGATGATTTTAAGAAGTGTACAAACTTTGCTTAACGCTACTGCAAACTTAACACACAATTGACAAGAAAATAAAAAAACTGTGCAAAAAAAAACATGAGGGATGTAAACAACTGGTTGGGTTTGTTGGAAGCAGTGATGGTTATAAAATCTTATAGCTGCTGAGAGGAAGGATCTGCAATCATGCGACTTTGTGCACCTGAGACGCAGTGGTCTCTCAGAGATCCCCAGTTCTGCAGCCGCTTCATGCTTGAGGTGGGAGACATTGTCCAACTAGAGGACATCCTGGGACAGAGCTGGTCTCAGAGCTGGTCTTTCTGATGAGTTTCTCTAACTTTTTCCTCTCAGCTATAGACAAACTGCTGCTCCAACAAACTGTCTGCTGTCAACTTTCTGACCCAAACTGTCCCTCTAAGATAAAAGCAAATCCCTTGGGAGATTCAGAAACAATCAACGAAGCACCAAGGCTTTGCTGTCCAAGTCCTACTGGAACATCAGAGTCCACAGAGAAGCGAGAACATCATCAATTTGTTCTGCTTAAGCTGTCGCCAAGATGCAATCAACTGTCAATTTCAGGAGAAGCTGAAGATTTTAAGCATTCACAGTACCATACATGCCGGTGTGGACATGTCCGCAGGGACTAACATATGACTCACCCTGTCTCCTCGTGTCCCAGGCTCGCCCGGCTGTCCTCGGTCTCCCTGGTGGGACAGAGGTCGGTCGTTCCTCTTCCATCTTGTTACAGAAATATTTTGTTTTAATCGCATGCGTCTTACCTTGTTGCCGATCTCACCTGCAGGCCCGCGGGGACCCTGGAAATTATCGGAAATATGTATAAGCTAAAAATGTTGCGCCGCGGTGCTTTTCATCCAGGGCACAGGGTTGTTCAGGCGAAGCACATTCAAACTAATTCTAAAAGATTGCATGGTTGAACATCATGCATTATCTTCAGGTGTACAAAAAACCAAAACAAAACAAAAAAGACACTCATCTGGACAAAAACAAAATCACATGCCATAATTATTTTTTAGAACTGCTAAAAAAAATAATTATGGATACTTCATCAATTACCAGAGCAATTGATTAAGTATCCACTGCTGTATTTTAACAGCATTTTGTGAAATTTCTGCAAAGTCTGTTGCCATTTATCCTACAGGTGGAGCCACTGGTTAGTGAATCAGGATTGTATTGCACCGAATCCACGTGGAGAAAACATTGGTAATACACTTTGCACCGTACATCTAATTCAAAGTTAAGCTATGCTTCTTTGAGGCAGCCATTTAAATCTCACCGGCCAATCAGAAATCTTCTTCAATCAGACTCACCCTATCCCCGGTCTCTCCTTGCTTTCCTGGAGGTCCAGGTAGACCGGCACCGTCTTCGCCCTGACGACCACAGATGACCCGTTCTCATTAAAACAATCGCTCTGCTCTGTTCACAGTTAGATCACCAAATCAAGCCTGCAGATACCTTTTCTCCTCTGCTGCCCTGTGGCCCTGCCGGCCCCCTCGGGCCCGGGCCGCCAGGCGTTCCCGGGATGCCCTGAGGATGTCAAAGCAATTAGAAAATGCAAAGTACACGAGATGCGCACAGAGCTTCACCTGCAAAACTAACGAGTCAGCACATTACGAGTGACTGACGATGCTTACGGGGGAGCCCTTTTCACCCTTCACGGCCACACCGCTTCCCACTCCCGGAGGTCCCTGTCAGCAAAGAGAGATAAGAGCCGAGGATCTTTTACGCTCTTTGGCTCCTCGGGAAATGTCTGCACTCAGAGAACATGTTCAATATGGCATGACTCACCCTCTCTCCTTGGCTGCCCTTATCTCCCTGAGGGAGATAAAATGAAACAAAGTCAGAAATATTTGAGAAAAAAAAGCTTAGTAAGCAAAGACAAAAAAAAAAAGAAACTGTACAATTACTGTGTAACAGATAAGAGAGGATCATTTTTAAACCAGCAAAAATAGAGATATTATTTTGCTAAAATAAACTCTCCTGTTTCACTAACCAATTAAACATAAATGGGATATGTGGGGTATTACTTTTTTAGAAAAAATAAACTAGTGGGAAAAAAGGAATGATTTTTCAATGATAAATGCATTGAATTGTATTTACACAGTTTCCTGTCTTCCCATGTACGTTCGTTTAGTGAAACAAAAATATTACTTGGGTCTAAATTTAAAGAACGTAATAAAACCTTGTGAAAATCAGGATCAAATCCTGTCAAACTTTGTGATGTACACTGAGACCGAGCACAATGAATAGCAGAGTTCTGTTGTATCTGGAAACGTACTTTGCTTTATTCATCTGGTTTTTTTGTTGTTGTTTTTTTTTACCTAATAATCAACTGATAAACAGAAAACTGATAATCAAAGCTCCATGAGTGGATATGATAATTATTTGATGAATTCGTTAGAAAGTAGAACAAGCCATCATTTAAGCTTTCAGTTTTCAGTGAGAAGAAGAGGAATTAATCTTCATCGGTGTAGACAGAGAGTCTGCAAGCAAAGCCCAGCGTGAGATTACTAATGATCATTGCTGCAATAATTAAGCAGCAATTATTTTATCCTGCATCAGAGAGATCTAGCTGGTATAAATGGCATCTTCTACTTCTAATCTGGCAGCATTGTTCGACAGGAGCAACAAAAAAATCAACGTCTGTGGCAGCCTGGCTCCTGTTGTGATAAAATAATGCACGCTGCATTGTGAAAAGCATAATAAGGTGCTGCAGGAATCCTATGGACTGGAGTGTACTCAATGCATGGACTCAATCATATCCGTTACATAAAAGTGGCAACAGCCAATGATTCCGATCTACACGTAACTAAGAGTAAAATATATCCCAAGATCATATTATATTTATAATTCATTTTACTGGCAAGAAAAGAAAAAAAATGTTTTCAAATATGCATGCAAGGAATGAAACAGAACTCACTGAGCCGATCAAATCAAATACAGTAAAAAATTGCAGAAAGTATTCATCCACAGGAAAAGTCAAAGGTAAATTTGAGCCTCGGCTGTGATGCTTTCTCTGCATGTAACTCAATGCTACCACCATGTGAGTTATTCTGAACACAGCAGCTCTGCTTTACTAACAATAATCTAACTCAAAGAGGACTAAAGAACCAACGTGTGGCTCTCCGATTTGTTATTTTTCAGTCATGTTAATTACCAAGCAGGACCTTGAAAATGTATTAGTACCCTTTCAGCTTCATCTACATTTTGACATGTGGCAGTGACAGATTTCAGTCTATTCCATTGGGATTTTATGTGACAGGTCAAAGTAAAGAACTTAGTGGTTGTTGTGGCACAAAAGGAGAATGAAACATCATTTAGGGAATCTGAAAAGTGTGGCAGGCATTTGTATTCATTCCCCTTTTGCCCTGGTAAATCAATTATAATTAATCAATTTGCAGAGAAGCTGTGGAAGAGCCAAACCTTAATGGAAAGTCCCGGCGTTCCTGGGATTCCTGGGCGACCGTCCTGACCTGATCGGCCTGGAACTCCGGGGTCTCCCTTGGCTCCGTCGCCACCTTGCCGACCCGGATTACCCTTCACATGAGATCCAGAAAATTACTGAGTTCCCCTAACGAGATCTGTGACACCTTCAGGAGTCTTTCTCCACCCCTCCATAGGAATCAGACATGATGTTATCAATAAAAGATGAATGTTTTAAATGTGGAACTTTTCATTTACTACACAAAATACAGTAAAAAATGTGAATTTTGTGGGTTTTTTTCCATCTTTATCTCAATTTCGCAACTCTATAGGTTCTTACTGGTATTCCTGGGACGCCTGGCTCTCCCTTCCTCCCTGGAAGACCCCCACCAGGCACAGAGGAACCCGGCTCACCCTGAAACATCACCAAACCACAGAAAGTATAAAACACCTCACGCATCACTTTGGTCTCGGCTTTCGTTTGTACCGAAGGAACGTTTTTCTTTGTGAAATTTGAAATAAGGTTTGAGCTCACCCTTTCCCCTTTATCACCCTTTGACCCCGGCGTGCCCTGTCCTCCTGGTTCACCCTAAAACAGGACAACAATACAGGGCTGAGTTTTGACATACACCTGGTAGCTCGAGGGTCAGTGTGTTACTCACTGGGCTTCCTCTGACCCCGGGGAGACCTTGGGAGCCCTAAGGGTCGACAAAAAGTTGTTTTTATTGTTAAACTAAAACCAACAACAACAACAACAACAACAAAAATATCAATCAATGGGTTCCAGTAGCTCTACTCACCGGAACGCCTGCATTTCCAGGAGCTCCTGGTCTTCCTGGAAATCCTGGATTTCCATCCACTCCCGGAAAGCCCTAAAAGATGAAAATATATAAATGTTTCTTTGACAGTTTTCTTTTGATCATGTTGGCATGAACTCAGCTGCACTCACCCTCTCCCCCTTCTCCCCTTTTATCCGCTGAGAAGGGTCAATAGGGCTCGTTTGTCCTGGTGTTCCTGGACGTCCTTCAGGACCTCTCGGACCTTCCCTCCCAGGCAAACCATCACGGCCCTGCATCGTGACATTAGGGGACACACAGCATGTTAGCTTAAAATATAACACTGTACGTTATTCCACAACGGATTGTCAAAGTGGCTGATCTGTCTGACTCACAGGCTCGCCCTTGCGTCCATCTGCACCATCTCTGCCTCTTGCACCCTGTGGCACAAAGCAGAAAGAGGCACCTTAACATTTACTGATGATTATTTTTTTGCAGACACAAAAAGTCGCAAACGACACTCAAAAACTGGCTAAAACCTAATAAATGTCATTTCATTAATAGCACAACTTTCTAATTTCTGTTTGAAAGATGTTAAAAGGAGAAAGAAACTGTAAATTTTTACCGTCTCGCCACGATCTCCCTTCTCACCCTAAAAGGCATAAATGAATAAAATCCATAATAAGGAAAAAGGCATCAGTAAGTTTCATTTATCCTGGATGGCGTAAAACCGACTTACCCGAGGACACTGTACGGTACACTGCTCTTTACCTGGAGTGACCTGAACAAATCAAAGGAAACCTTTAGGTGGAATGAAATATTCATCAAATGATCCACTGACTTTCATTTAACTGAGATCAGGTTGAATCAGGACCAGATTTAAATCCAGACATCTCTCTCTACCCAATGTAGCTCTCAGGCTCATTGTTGGACACTGAAAGGTGCCAATATGCTCCTCTTGCTGCTCACTTTATGAGTTAAATCAAGCTAGAACAAGTTTGGCACTGATGGCACCGATTCAGCAAGGTATCAGAAACATTCCTCTAAAATTTGAGGAAAAGGATAAAAGATCCATGGTGGCCAATAAACTCGCTGCCATTTTTCAAGAAACTAGTTTGAAATGTTTTAAGCTTTATGACCTGGTGCGTTACATGCAGCCATAAGAAGATATGTATACCATGGTGATAAAGGGATGGACATGGTCAGCAACAATACTCAGGTGGGCTAAACAATGCTCAATTTGAAACTAAGTGACACTAAGTGAGTTTAGAAATATTTCTCATGCTGTTTCTCCACCTCCAGTGGTCCGGCGGGAGCTACTAGCTACTACTGTCTCCATCAAGATAAGTCCAGTCACACAGAGGAAATTTAACCCTCCTGTATTCAGGATTAAAAGTGGTGATCTGTTTCTCAAAATATTAGGAGAGGACTATAGAGGGTTCAGTTTTATTATTATTATTTTTTTTAAAACACGACAGTCAAGAGAATCACTTGCATTACCACAGACAAAGCCCCTATCCATCGATCTGTCTCCACCATTACTCGCTAACAAATTCCAAAGAGAATTTCAAGCTTTTTTTTTTTCCAAAACCAACGTGGCCTGCGAATCAACAGACTCACCTCTGGGATTCTGGCAATTCCACAAAGCAAGTCGGCCAGATCAGGGTGCAGAGTGTTGAGTCGTTCCGCGTTACCGGCGTACAGGATGTTCTGTGGGCTTCGGTCAGTCACAGCCCGCCGCAGCTCCTCCGTGTCGGCTTGGCCTATTCCCACAGCTAGCACGGTCACACCTTGCATGCAAACACATATGTGAAGATTCATGTCAAGTGAAGCATTTCTGCAACATAGATAAGAGAGGAGCAGATATTTTTCACACTGAGATTTTTTTTATTTATTTTTTTATTTTTTTTACATCTCAGGGAAATTTGTGAAAAATCAGCTTCCCTGTTTATTACACATTATGTAGCCTGAAAGATCACGCAGCGCCCACGTCACAGAAACATGATGACACAATTAGGAGAGTTATTTTAGGCAACCTAAAATAAAGAATCCACAAAGTAGCTCTAAAAGACCACGGACCTGGATTATTTGGAAGTCAAAAAGAAAATAAAAATGTATGTCACTGAAATCAGAAAAAAAAGATAAATAATTTCTACAGTGTCTCTCAGATCTAGTCTCTTTTTACCACAAACTTCAATGTTTTTTATTGGTAATTTATCTTCCAGAACAACCCAAGTGTCGCATGACTATTAAGTGGAAGAAAAATGATACGTGTGTTTGTTTTCAGACCACTTGAGATGTTTATTACTTTCGTTTTTATGGAACAGCTTAAGCCTAGATTTGTTTCACTGGAGTTTAAATGTGAGTATCTGATTAAATGTGGGTGAATACAAGTGCATGCCACACATTTCAGATTTGTATTTGTAAAAAGGATTGTTGGTATTTTTTTCCATCAATTTGCATTACTTTGTTACAAAATCCCCCAAAAAACACACACAGCAGTTTAAAATATCCAAAAGGTTAAGGGGCATGGATACTTTAGAAAGACTGATTCTCTGAAAGACTTTTTTTATAATGAAGTTTGTTATATTCTGGAACAATCCTCCAGAAAACTGAAAAACAGCCGAAACACTGAGTGCCTTTCAATCTAGACTCAAAAACCGTGAGTGGAATTGGTTTTGAAACATAATCAATGAAACGTTATTCAACAATCTGATGTCTAACAACGGCGAAATGTAACGCTTCAATTGTTGACCGTTTCTATGATTTTGTATTTGTGTGCTTTTACGATGTAAAGCACTTTGAAATGCCTTGTTGCTGAAAGGTGCTATGCAAATAAATTTGATTTGATTTGATATTTATAACTCTGACTTTTTATTTTTAAAGTTTTGCATAACGTTTGTTTTAATTCTTATGGATTATGAAGGACACAACTGAAAAAATGGATTTGATTCAGGAAAGGGATTAAATTATCCAAATGCTAAGCAGTGATTTCATCTAACCAGAGTGATGTCGGCGTCACACATCACATGTTCACGGTTTCAGTCGCTCACACCTGCATCTCTCAGACCGCTGGCTGCGAGGGTCAGGTTGTCCACAGACTTTCTGTCAGCAATGATCACGACCACCCCGGGCACCCTGGGTCTCCGTCCAGCTGAGGGGGTCAGCAGGTACTGTCGAGTGAACGTCACCGCCTCACCTGAAGAGTAACACAGTTAATGTCGCCACTGCACACCGCCACACAATATCAGCTGCTTAAAACAGATGATTCTTAAAAAAAAAAACAGACCAATGTTATTCCCTGGGCTTTCATCAAAGGGTGTAGACTGGATCTCTTGGAGCAGCGTGTCGAATCTTGAATGACGATTGAGCAGGAACCAGATTTTGGGTCTAAAGCTGTACACGACCACCCCAACCTACAAAAAACCAGATTATTGTCAAATTAAAAGAAAACAAAAAAAAATCTATCAGCATTTTAACCTACTTTTCTTCTCTTTTGAGAGTGAAATGTACCTGCGAGTCTTGGGGCCCAATAGCTGCGAGCGACCCTGCTGCACTGGTGACAATGTCCCGCAGAGGTCTCACCAGGTCAGACCGATCGGTGGACGCAGGCACAAGAAACACCAAGTCAAGGCGTCCACCCAGACACACTGCAGAGGAAACGGTTCGCAACAATGGCCAAATGTCTCCTGCTTTTGAGGCTTTTTAACGTGATGACGGTGCATTACCGGTGCGTTCATCTACAAAAGTCTCAGGTGAAACTCCGCCTGCGAAGGTGGGCTGGATGGTGAATCTGTACCGGCGGCCCAAACGCAGCCCGGTCACCAGGTACGAGCTGGACGACGGAGGCAGCGTGACGGAGAGGCCCCGGCCGACATCTGATGAATATTTATATTTAAAATGATGAAACGGTTATTGAGAGTTTGGCTGTACAATGTAAATCGTGACTTCCTTTTCTTCACCTGTCTCCTCTTTCCAGCGAAGAATATATCCTGTGGCGCCCTTAAGGAGAGCCCAGCTCAGCCGCACAGAATCCGCGTTAGCCTCGGTCGCTCGTATAGTTGTGGTTGGTAGTGTGGGGGGTGGGGTGACATAACCAGCTGTGCAAATGGAGAACACACAAGATCACAACCCAACGCCGACATGTTTCACCGTACGACGTATCCGACAGTAAAATGCAGGGCTCACGTGTGGTGATTCTGACGGAAACGGGCGACCCTTCCCTGTTTTCAACTAAAGCGATGACCTGAACCTCGTACTGAACTCCAGGATCGAGCTGGTCCAGATCCATGGAACTCACATCCCGGCCCACCAGCTGGCTCCGCTCTTCCCCACCTACAGCAGCAGAAAGTCGTGTGAAAAGAAGACCTTCTTTGCATGACAGTCAGATTTTTATTCACATTTCCATGAATTGGAATTGGTTTCATTAAGAAGGGTGTACTAGAAATCACACCGACATGGATGCAATGAGCTGTGGGAATCTAAAGTTGAAGACAAAAGTATTGAAACAGTTTGGTTGAAGTGTTTAAGTTAAACACGGATAGGTCGTCGGTCTGAGCTGAGATCGAACAAGGATCTTATTGCAGAAAGAGGCAGAAAGATCTCTGACTTCTGCAGCAGATCAGCGAGGCAGACGGGAACATAGCAGCACAACAGAAAACACACGGATAAACACAAACTAGCTCACCGTCGACTCTCCTCCAAATGATGCGATAAGCTGTTGCTCCCTGCACACCAACCCAGGAGACCCGCACCGCTTCCCCTCGGGCTTCCTGGACTTTAAGCGACGTCACAGTTCCCACAACCGACTGGTCGGATTCTGTCAGGACAGAAACATTTCAAACTTTGTTCCCTTTCCCCCCCTCCTCCCACACTTTCAGCAGGGGCATTGCTAAAAACAGCAACAGTAGCTAAGGAGAAAACAAACGAGATACCTGTTCTAACGCTGAGGACAGCTGGACTTCCTTCTCGAGCGCCAACGAGGGCAGAAACCTGCACAGTGTAAGCCGAGTTAGGCCGAAGGCCATCTATGGTGTAGGAGGAGACATCAGCAGCTACGGTTTGTGTTGTTTCAGTTCCTGCATGGAGATACAGAAAGTGTCAACATTAACCTTCTCAATACTCTTTTTTTTATGTGTGATACATTTGTCCCAATCCCCCTTTACTCTGATACCCTTAAGTCAAATCCAGGGCAGCAAATTGCTTTTCAAATGTCCCCTAATCAGTAAACAGAGTCAACATGTGTCCAATTCAACCTCAGTATAACAATAGCTGTTCAGTAAAGGGATCAGAAGTCTGTTGGAAAACATTAGATAACAAACGGCATCATGAAGACCAAGGAACACAGCAGACAGGTCAAGGAGAAAGTTATGGGGAAATCTAATAATAGTATCTAGTACCTATCTAATATAATATCTCCCTTTGTGCGGAATAGCAGGGTTTCCTTTCTGCCACACACCTGAATTGAATATTTGGGGGAATTAACAGGCTTCTGCAGTACTTGATGGTCATGCAATCATTTGAATCAGCTGTTCTGGAATAGAGGCACATCTAAAACATGCAGAGCAGAGGAGGCGCTGAGGACTGGAATTGAGAAGCACTGGCCTCCATATACAACTCTATGTGTGGCTGGAAAATAGCACGGTACCTCAAACACCCCTCCCCATGGTGGCACGTGGTGGTGGCAGCATCATGCTGTGAGTATGCTTCTTTTTTTTTTAAACCATAGATGGGGAATAAGGTCAGACTTGTAGGAAGATGGAGGAAGCTAAATAAAGGACAATCATGAAGGCAAACCTGTTGAAGGCTATAAAAGACTTCAGAAATGGGCAGAGGATCACCTTATTAAAGCATATTTATGTGTTCAAATGGTCCAGTCAAAGCCCAGAACTTTGACTGGGCTTTGACAGAGACCTGTCACAGGTCTCTGTGACAGAGGCTGAGCTATTTTGCTAGATGAATGGGAGAGAAAAAAAAAGTAGCCTCCCGTCTCTCCATGTTTTTAGTTCTAAATATCTACTATGTCCCATAGCTGAATACACACACAGGACACACTGTTCATATTTTTATTTGCAAAAAGAATTTTTTATTTTTTTTGCAAAGCCATGTTATATTTTTGCTTACCCTTCAAAATTATGTCTAACTTTCTGTTGATCTGTCATGTAAAATACCTGTGAAACACGTAAAGATTTGTGATTGCAAAATGTGTAAAGATGCACATAATTTCAGAGGTCATGAAGATTTTTGCAAAGAACTGAATATGTAAACCCTTAATAGCTGCTGTATCTACAGCAAATCACTTCTTACCATCTTCATGGCGCCAAACGATCTTGTACCCCGTAGCTCGAGAAAAGGATGACCACGCAATGCGTATCCTCTGTGACAAAACCTCAGTGGCACGAAGCCCAGACAACGCTCCAGTAGAGGGATTTGTCCTTGAAGACAAAGTGACGACTTCGCCAACACGCTGATTAACGATAGGAGCGACACCGATTACCACACCCTCATCCGGCTGCAGGCCATCTATTGTGTAAAAAGTAGACTCTGCTCCCAGAAGACGAGACTGCTCTGCGTCTGCACAGGAGAACAGAAGATTGTAAAATACAAGAAAATATATTGCAGTAGAACATCCTGAAATATATGCCTATGTCACGGCTCTCAAAAGCATACACACCCGATTAAAAGTCCAAGTTGTATTATTAGCATATTTTCTGAGGCACCTTTAAATTTAATTTCAGCATTCACTCGTCTTGAGTTCACACCTGCCATTTGATCTCTCTCATAATTGCTCATTTACATCTTTTAGATAAAGACCAAAGCTATGGAGAAGGAAAGGAGCATGCTGTATAAAGGTATCAGTCAGGAGATGGATGCAGAAACCACAGTGACATACATAAAAAAAATATGAGAAAAAAACTGGACATTTCTCCAAAACTGATGAAAAGGTTGAGTTAAAAACTTATCAAGGAGGTTAGTAAGACCATGTTAGTAAAATGTTCTACATGTGACTTTTAAGAGTTTAAGTAGAAGGTAACTGGACTTCTTCCCTTTTGGATGCAAGGCTAAACATCAAGAAACAAGAGGAAAAGTACTATTCCCTTCCACTTAAGACCATAAATCTGCACCAGTGACATGGGACAATTATTGTCTGTAAGTTGGAATAGATGGTTGAAGACAAAATCATTTTCTTCTACATTAAATATTAAAAACTGGGCAAGGTCTCCCAAGCCTTGTGGAGGAGAGTCATATGATTAGATAAAGCTAAACTTCAAGTTTTAATTTGCTATTTCAAAAGGCATGTTTGGCACGAAAACAAACATGCCATTACCCGAAGAACAGCGTACCTACAGTGAAACAAAGAAGCAGCAGCATCATGGTATGGAGTAAGTTTTGTTCAGATGGAACTGTGCTCTTTGATAAGATGGATGAAATCATGACTAGTTCTATGAGGCTTTCAAATTTGAGCTAAAACATTCAGACACCTGCCGGGAAACCATAGATAAAGACTTTGTAGCTTTGGAGTGAACCAAAGCAGACGTCCAAATCAACAAAAGAATGACTTCCTGAGGAAAATTAAAGGTATGGAAAGGCCTAGCCAGAGGCCAGAACCAGATCTGACCAAAACTGTGCAGGCTCACTTAAAGAGGAATGTGGACATGAGCTGTTCTCACAATCTGAAAGAGATCAACAACTTTAATAAGGGTGTCAAATATTGTCAAGATGACGATGGCTGAAACATGTACCAGAGAAGACTAGAGGCTAAAATTCAATCATAAGACGTTACAAAATATAACTTGTGCACATTTATACAACCAGGTAGTTGTCGTATTCCCCCTCCACCCCCCAATATATCCTTTATCAGAGATTAGTTTTTTTCAGATGTGTTATCTAACATGTTGCGCTAGGTGGAAAAAGGTTTTAAATTGACTAATTATCTCACTTATTTTCAAAGATTTTAAGGGTTTGTATACTTTTGGGGTCTACTTTAAATGGACAGAGCTTTACTTACTGTTGCCTTGCCTCCAAGTGACTCTATATCCTGTTGCACCAGCGACACCTTGCCAAGCGATGCGAATTCTCCGGCTGTTTGCATTTGTTGCTCTGAGATTGGTCACTCTGCCTGCAGTCGGCTCTGCAGGAAAACAAAGGTTTACAGGTGTTTTACCTGTGAACCTATTCAGGTGATTTTCAGGTGATTTCAAACGCACTGTTCAGCTCACCTGGTTTGATGAAGACGGTGACGGTTTCTCCTTCGTTCGACCTCACCAGCGCAGTGACGCTGACGCCATATGACACCCCCACTGTCAGATCTCTGAGGTCAAGGGTCGTCTGGTTTCCGGGAATAACTTGGATCGACTCTGTCCCATCTGACATGACACCGGGAGAAGCAAAGGCTATAATTTTTTCCTTAACCAATGAAAAGTAACAAAAAGCAGAAATAAAATTTGAGCGTACCTTCGCTGTTTAAGATAACAATCCGGTACTGCGTGGCCCCCGCCACGCCTGTCCACCCAATTCGAACTGTGCTGCCCAGTGACTCCACCACTCTCAGGTTGGACACGCTTCCTATTGGCTGCTCGTCTGAAACGGAGAAACAATCATCCGTGACATGCAGTTCAAAGCTTGAAATAGCAGGCCATCTCTCACCAGCGTGATTATGACCCATAAACTAAGCAGAAATCTGTTTATAACGGCTGACTGACCTATGTTTTCAGTGGAGACAGGCGTGGCTTCTTCACGGCCTTCGTACAGCGTGTACAGCTTGAAGATGTACTCAGTGTTTGGCCGGAGACCCGTTAGCTCGTAGCTGGTGGAGCTTCGAGGAAAGGACAGGCTCTGGAGAGGACTTCCTGCGGGAAAGAGCAAGACTGCAACATTAGAGGTTTTAGACTCAGCATTTTATCTTAACATGCAATCATTTCTCCTTAAGAAGGGGGAGCAGAATTACAATTCTTCAGCTGTTATCTAAAATTTACTTTGTCCTGGACAAAATGTGAGAAGTGTTTAGGATGTCTAAATCCAACTGTTACAGTACATCTTCTGCACTGTGTTGAATTTTCAGACTAGTATTTACTTGGTTGTTGAGAACTGGTGTATTAAATTGACAATAAGCCTTTGAATTCAACAAGATATCCAGGTTTTCACATAACAATGTAAATAAAATAAATAAATAGGCAACATAGAGTCACGCAAGACAAGCAACCATGCACAGACACACCAATTAGAGACCGGGGGTTAAATTTGAACAATTTTCAAAATAAACTAGAGAAAAGCTATGAAATATGAAAGTTTCAAAACAAAACTACATATTTTTGATGTAGTTCGGATGAAGTTCCTGGTTACTTTGTCTTAAAACAGGCTGTTGATTGTGATTAAACTTTTCAAACTGTCAACATGTTTTCAAAGAAATGCTTGCTTGTCCGTATGTTTTCAGGGCCAGAATTAGAAGGAAAACTGTGAGCCATTATGTTGCATTTTTATCTGACCTTCTCCCGCCCTCCACTCCAGGCGGTAGCCTTCAGCGGACCGGATCAGTCTCCAGGTGAGGCGGATTGAGGAGGGTCCTGTGGTCACTGCTCTGAGAACCTGCTGTTCTTGACGTTCTGAGGAAAGCACAGTGAGGAAGCAGCACGCGATTATTTTCTTCCTCAAGCTCTTTTCCAATCAATAAAAACAACCGCAAGGGTCCCACGAGCCAACATCACAAAAATGACAAACATGCTCACACATATAGTTACAATTACAGAAGCAGAGGATATCAAATTGTCTGTGTGTGTCCTTTCTGAAACCTTTTCAGTTTTCAGACAGTATTTTACTCCGCACAGAAAAGCAGCAGCTCCGGAGTGACTCAGTGCCTTCATCTCATTGAAGTGACACCATATGGGAATCACACATGAAAGGCCCGGGCTGTGAGGCTTGTGTCTGTCCGACCTAAACAGTAACACGTGTTTGACTTTTAGAAGAGAGACAAACAGGCAGAGAGATTTTTGGCCATCTTTTTTTCTGCTTCCTTTTCTTTCCCTCCTCGTTTCCCCGTCTCTGTTTTTGACCGGTCAAAACAGAGGGCACTCGCCTTTTCAAAGAGGATTCTTAATGGGTTACAGCATGTCAGCAAAATGGAGAATAATGCTCAAAAAATGTTTCGTTTTTATCTGATAGGTGAAAGGTTTTCAGAGAAGATGAAGACCTTCTAAACTTTACTGCAATATGAGAAATGTGGTCTTCTGTTCAGGCTGCGGCTTTGAGTTTCAAACATGGACCAAAAGCAATGACTAAGCCTTCGCTCTAATTAAAGTGTTTGATCATTATGGTGATCTTAATACTGACGTTAAGCAAAATTGCAACCAAATGGAAAATGATGCAAATTCTCACACTAATGCAAATTCTCACATTAATAATAAAACAATGGACACAGAAGTATCAGTAATAAGCGTCCAGTTTACCTCCAGAGGCAAAGGCGACAGGCAACGGATTTGAAACTGAACTGTTTTCTAAAGAAATGGAACTGAAAAATAGGAAAACATCCACTTTTCTGCTTTTTACTATGTGCCATTTAGAGATCTAGCCTCACATAAAGTACAGTAATTAATTGCTGATTTTAACATGCTTTGAGGGATTAGGACGCAGTAAAGACGGGGTAAAAATCCCCAGAGGCTTAACGTGACAAACATCTCACTTCCTACCTATCTTGAATCTGGCTGTGGCTCGGGGCCCCTCAGTGTTGCCCTCATACAGCGGGATGATGGTGACAATGTACTCAGTATCCGACTGCAAGCTGGACAAAGTATAGAGCTCAGTGTCACCAGCGACCTCCACAGTCTCCACGCTACGACCTTGGGGGAAAAGCAAAGCATAAATATTTTTTGTAAATGGAAGATTTTAAAGAAAAATATTATCAGAAAAAAAAAAAAAAAAAACCTCTAACCTGTGAATGGTCCCCATACCAAACGGTACGCTTGTGCGCCACTGACTCGTCTCCATTTGACACGGACGCTGCCCTCAGACACCGTCTCCACTGTCAACTGCTGCACAGCCTCCAGGCTCACTGAAGCCATCGGAAACAAACGATTAATATCATTTTCTGTTCCACTAAAAGGCATTACCATCTAAAGGATACGGTACATGCTTTATAACACCTCATAATATTGATCCAATCTGTTTTCTTGAAGCATACTGTTGAAAGCATCAGTTGTGACGGACTTACAAGTGCGAGCGTTGAGGACGGACGGGGATGCACCGTTTCTGGAGAACAGAGGGTACAAGTTGATGACATACTCTGTGTCGGGCTGAAGAGACTCCAAGGTGACAGAGGATGCGTCTGCAGGCAGAGACTGCTCCAGCAGCTGGGCCGCTGGTTGTCCTAGTCAAAGCACAGGGCAAAAAGATGCACGGTGGACTGTTATCGGTCTGGGAGGCATCTCAAAATACGCTTAGCGTTTCATCCAGCATAATTACAGGAGCAGAAATGTGCAGTATGTGTGGTCTTTAGATCAGGTAACCTTTTACTCGACAATGCCTTTATAGGTCATGTTAGTGGGTTAAAAAAGAATCTCCCCCTTACTGATATGTTCTTTCTCTAAAATTCTTAATATCAAAGAAAATCTGTTTTCACATGATGATTTTATTTATTTAAAGGAAAAAGATTTACAGACCAACCTGGCCGTTTGCGAAAACTAGTCGCTCACAACACCTACTAACTGCTTGTCCCACCCTCGGCCGCCATCCAGCCTCAGTGACGACTGACAAGGAGTCATTTACATAACTATAGAGGAATTCTGTCCCACTTTTTAGCCAATGCAAAAGTCTCTGAACAGGAACGTCCCCTTTAAGGTCATACTGCAGCATCTCAATAGGATTTAGCTCTGATCTCCGAGGAGCTGCAAGTCTCCTCTATACCCTAACACAGCAAAGACATACAAAATCCCATTCTTAAGTTTGCTTATCCATTCTACTGTAAGTGGGCTTGAGGTGGCGAATTAACTCAATTTTAAGGGTAGCCTAAAACATAAACCGTGAAAAAACTTGTCCTGTAATTACTTTCGTCTATCTGCCTGGCGAGTCGAAGGGTGAACATGAGATTCCTCTGGCGGAGGAATGAGAGTGGCAACTCCTGCCACATGTTCAGTGGGAGAAGCTGTAACTTCCCTCAGGGGGGCAATTTCCCCTCCTGAATCACTGTGTAATCATTAGAACCTCTCGACACACCCTGTCCTCAGAAATGAAAGGATTTTATGACTAATTGTTCACAGTCTATAAAAAGAGTTAAACTTAGCCTTTTTCACACCTATATTGAAGACGAATGCATTTAATAAATTAGGTCATGGCTGCAGCGGTGCAAACTCTTACAGCCGGTGCCTGAGGGCACTTCAGAGTAAGAGAAGCTAGCGCTAATCAGGCTTTACTCAAACTCCTGTGCATTCTTGACACGGTTCCAACTTGCCATCAACAAGTTGACAATTTTTGACTACTGTATCGACTTGACTGTAACCCTTCACTCTGTGATAACGTCAGAACAAAGGAGGAATGTAAAATTCATAATGTAGGTCAGAGGCAGAATGTCTAAGAGTGACAGGAAACAATAACAGAAATGTGAGTGAGCCCGACCTCGTGGCCCATAGGTTAGTCTGTAGCCTTGCACAGGAGTTGAAGGCTGATCCCATTCGATAGAGAGGGAGAAGTAGCCCGCCTGGACCAAGCGAAGGCTGGACACTCCTGGTAGTGACCCTGTGTGAAGAGAAAAAGGACAGGAGAAGGTTTCCTAGTGTTATTCTAGTCTTCACCTTCTGGTTTTTGTCTGCCGTCAGCTCTTACTGGTTCGCTGCTTTGCAGAAACGGACTCTCCAACACTGTTGGGGTACTGGGCGATGACAGTCACCAGGTAGTCTGTTCCTGACCTGAGATCTTGCGCAGTGAAAAACCTCTGACTGGCTGAGACTGATTCCTGTAGAGATGGACACATCTCTTATTTGTAGTCATTCCTCATTCAGATGTTTTGCAAAGAATGTGGCTGACAACAGCCTAAACCAGGGCCTTTTTACATCGATATAATAGCTGACGGGAACACTAAATTTTAGTCAACCACGCTTTAATCTCTACAGCGTCTACATGAAGAGGATCCACCCATTAGACATGTTTGTACTCCACCTGAACGCATGTTTTTCTTGCAAAGCACAATCGACTTTGGCTCCCAAGACTGCAATTAAGCTTTTCTTGAGTCAGGGCTGAGAAACATGCGCTGGTTTATCTTTCCACGAGTCACGACACAAAATTCTCTAGCACCTGGACGCACCTGACGCAGTTCTGCAGTGATCGGCTGACCCAGACCGGAGAGCGGCACGTACTGGATGGCATAGCCGCTCACGGGGCCTCCCGCAGGACTCCATCGAAACCGGAGAGAATCAGTCGTTTGTGACGTGAACTGAAGATTAGACGGACCAGAAAAGGCCTCTGATGGAAGGGTTGGGAGACATGGATCAATAAAAATATGATATACTGTCCAAAGTGACATGCATATGTGCAACGCATTGGAAAAGTATTTATAACCTTTGAAATTTTTCATATTTTACCAAGTTATAACCACAAACCTCTGTACTTTATTAATGCTAAGTATGAATGCATGTGGCTCTTTTCAGATGTTTAATGGAAAGAATTGAAATGAGTCACCTTCCAAAAAAAAAAAGCAAAAAAAAACGTCATGTTATGCTGCTCTATTCCATTAAATCTGAATAAATACATTGAGCTCTCTGGTTGTAATGCAAGAAAATATGGAAAAGTAATATGAATATGTCATATTTCAATACAGCAGTGTTGAGCTGTGGCCTCCGTACACACCATCACTTGCATAGACTCCCCCTGCTGCCGAGCACACTCCAGGGCTAACGAGAGGAAGGAGCGTATTCAGCAGCTTGAAGTCCCCAACAAATGAGGTGAAATCACTGCTGGGCTTTGAGGAAACCTGAGCCAGTTCGTTCCTGTCTGCACTCTTGATTCCTAAAATGATTTTTATATTATTATTAAATTGGGCAAAGGGGAAAAAAAGAAAGCAGATGATTTCATATTTACTCCTTTATTCTGACATCTGATCCACAAGGCTGCAGATATAAAAATAAAAAATAAAAAAAAAACATACCAACTGCAAAAACATTCACTCCCTGACTCCGTAGCTTCTGAGCCGGTTCCTGCACTTGGTCTTGTGACTTCCCGTCAGTGATCAGAATGGTGACCTGAAAACGTAACAGCAGGTAGGATTAGCTACCAGTCCCTAGCGTGAAGTAAAACGCAATAATTAAGCGTTGTGGTGGTTAGACCTTTGGGACGTCGCGGGCGGAGTCTGGGTTGAAGAAGTTATCAGAAACATACTTTAGACCAGCTCCAGTGCGTGTGTTTCCACCTTTGTAGTTCATATTCTGCACCGCGTTGACAACATCAGTGCCTGTCAGGTGTGTGTTAAAGGCGAACTCCACCCTGAAGAAAGAGCAACAGCAATAATAAGGTAATTCTGCTTATGAAGCAGAGAAAAGAGGGAGTTACAAGTCCTGTCAGTCACCTTGAGGTATCGCTGTATTGCACGGCCCCAAACCGGATCCCCGACTCGCTGACAAAGCTGGCAAAAGGCTTTACGATTCCAGCCATGAAGCCCTTCACCTGCAGGAAATTTGCGCGGCCGATACTGGAGGACCCGTCAATCAGGAACACAATGTCTGCTGCCTGCACATTATTACACCTGCCTGCAAAGTGAAGGAGAAACAGTGACTTGTCATTTACTCCATGTCCATAAATTCAGCCTCAAAACTTCCTTTTGTGTTGAATAATGTGAGGGTGAGGCTTTTGTACGGTAAATCGTTAAATTGGTACGTTGCTACCTGGAATTAGGGCTGCCTTTTTTCCTCTGGTCCAGTTGATTGGTAATTATGCCACAGCCTGACTCTTCTCTTCAAAAACAGCTTTTTAGTTGCAATAATTTACGGAAGCTCAAGTAAAATAAGAATTTAACTTTTTTTTTTTTCTTGTTACTCTTTGCAACATAGCCAGTCATAATTGCTCATGTTACTTAAAGTAAAATAAAAACTGATGTTCCTTCAGTTTAAGTTTTTTATACTACCTTTACACTAAAAAGTAACCAATTTGAAACGCAATCAGATACTTAAATAATAACTGCAAGATCTGGATTCCATCAAAATTGGAAATAATTTCTATCATAATTTCATCCTTCCATCATGACCGCAGTTTTCCCATTTTCTGATGATGGCTACCTTCAGCAGGATAACTTTATTCTGTCACAAAGTTCAAATCATCTCAAGCTGATTCGCCGACCATATTGATGAAGTCACTGCAGTCCAGTGATCTCTGGAGGGCGAACCGGGCTCCAAGTTGATACTAGTGAGGTGCACCTAATAAAATGGGCATTGAGTGAGGTAATACACTCTTTCTTTAGACATAATGAAACATCTTTGTATATCTGTGTCAAAATGAAAACCCTGTGGGTTAGATGAGCAAATCCATTATCTGATGCTAAATGTTTTCAATTACTGGGTTGCATCTATTTCCAATTCTACAAATAGGTCCAAAAAAAAAAAAGCATCTCTTTACACTGGCATAAACCAACCACGTATAAATTAGGCATTTTTCACACATTTAAGAAAAACCTCGTCCATTTTCATGTATGCCACAGCCCGAGCAAACAACTCCTTGTTTTCCAAAACAAACCCTGGTTGTGTTTTGCAGGGACATGCAAAATAAAGCAAGTCAGGGAAGCGATCACCGTACACCAGATGTTTCTGGAAATAAATGTGTGCAAATTAAATCCAATACAATGCCTACACTGTGTTAAGAACAATTATTCTGTCACTTTTTCAAAATTCGAAATGCAGATGCTGTGGAATGTTTTAACAGATGTATTTCATGTTGACTTTAGTGAATTGTTTCCAAATGCATGAAAGATCAATCTATACACAAGTTCCTTTTTGTGCTCTGACGTTATAAACGTTACTATAATTATTAAATGAATGAATAAATCTATTGATCTACATAGTCATCTATGTGTCTAGTCTGTGTCTGTTACTTTTGCATCTATTATGTTAGTGGATAAAGAGAGAACAGCTACCATCTGATGAAAGAAATGGTGCAAACAAATTGCTTCCATCTGCTGGACTTTATTAGTGCAATTGTTCCTGCATGTATGTTGTGCAAACAGCTTTGAGAGTCCAGTGCAGAAATAAAACGGATTGCAGGGGAAAAACTGATTGCTATGCTTCATAGATTTCCCCATGAGTGTGTAACAACTCATCTGCATGAGAGTAAGACTGGGTGGTTTGTACTTCAAAGGCATGTAGCCTCCGGTCCAAAAACAGGAGGAAATTACAGCCAGTCACTCAGCGTTAAAAAAACCCCCCAATAATATCTTTATTGTCTCTTTTTATTTTGCTTATAAACTTCAAAACAAATCTGTTTTCATTTCTGTGAAATGTTGCTTTACTTTTAAAAAAGAGGATATGTTGTGATTGACAGATGGTTAGCCCGAGGTTTCAGCAGATCTCAGTCAAGTCTGCAAAAGCTGGTGTTAAAACAGAAACCGTGACAGTCATTTCCGTAAAAGTCGAGTCTTTAACACTGGAGCCGACAAACACAAGCGTGATCCGACAGTGGCTTTGACAATCACTTCTATATTATCTAGAATGTATAACAAATAGAGAATAGTGAGCAGCATTGGTCTGCTGCTAGGATGTTAATGTTTAGTTTTACATTTCCATACTTTTCCAGAATCATTTTCCTAGATTTTTCCATCTGTTTTGTGGATTTCTTTCTTTTTCCACAAATCCGCAAGCAACACAATGCAGAAGACTTATGATTTGGGCAATCTGATAAAGGGACATTTCATAGGTTTTTGAAGTCCACACAATGTTAAATCGGTTAAAATCTACAATATATCGGATGTTTTATATAGGATTATATGAACTAGACTACATCGGTAAGAAAAAAAATCACATAAACTTCCGTTTGCATACAGTTCAGCAAATTTTCAAAAAGTTAAAATTTCATTGCTTTTGTAGGCATTTAAGCCAGATCAAGTTCAAAGGCCAAGAATTTGATAAAACTTCAGACATAAAAGGATCTAGAAGTTCAAAAAGCAGCAAAATTATAATTAATAAGTTGACAAAAAAAAAACAAAAAAAAACTTAAGTTGTGCTGTTGAAAATCAAAAATAAAGCTGAATATCTAGAAATGGATCAAAATAAGACAAATGATTTTACCCTGAGCGTCAGCAAGTGTGATGGAGGACAGCAGGACAGCAGCAGTGAAAACCCAGCTCCACATCTTCACGGCCTGGACAGACAAAAGAGGAAAAGAGCTTTATGCAACGCCACCAACATTTTTCTTTTAAAAGCATCACATTCCTTCAGTTTGTTAGTCATCGCCATTAAATCCGTTGCATATTGTTGGGTTATTCTGGTTACTTTGGAATTTCCTTTTTAATCTTGTAAGTCATTTAGTTTCGCATCATCTTCAGATGTTCAGCTGCTATGTGTCACTGTCTGCTTCCACACTGCTTGTTCCTGTCTGTGCCTGATTCTTGTTATCCTGTCTGCCAGTCTTATTAATTGCAGCATGTTACCAAGTTTTACGGCTCTGTCTGACAATCAGAGCGATCCTCTTCATTTACATCAGTCAGCTTCAGCTCCAGGCTGTATTGACATGTTACATTGTCAGTCTTTGTCATTAATAATGCAGCGCTTTTCTGTTCAAACATTTCCTATACTAGCATTGAGACAAAAAGAAAAAAGAAAAAACTAAACTGTGACTGAAAAAACATTAACTTTTGTGTTTTGTATTTTGAGTCTTTCCCTTACTTGATAAATTTGGCTTTATTTTCTGTAGCATTTATTTGTGTTTAGCTGAAATTGCTGTCACTTCATTTGTGTTCATTGTTTCTTTGTGTCTGCATATTTCTCATTTTTCTGTGACATGGATTCATTTTTCTCACATCATTCGTCAGGCACCCTTAACACCTGTCGCTTGTTGTGTTGACTGGGGCACATTTCTGGTTCCACCAATCACCTCCCAGGCATTTACAAGCCTGTCACCTTCTTTCACAGATTCTAATGTTGTCATTCTGCTATCTAGCCATCCAGTTTTAAGTCTGTTAATCCTGCTGTCTTTCTCGTTGTTTGTGCTTCCTATTTAAGAAATTACAATCTAGAAATGAGACGCTCTCATTTCTAGATTAGGTTCCTACTTCTCCACAAGATGCGACATGGATTCAGTATCGTTACATCAGTTTATTTTGGACTGAATTTGACTAAGGGTTCTGAATCTGACTACATAACTGGATTTTATTGGAATAAACACAACAAATATGATATGATAAAGATCTGCTTGTCTTGAACCAAAGCGACTTGAGATGTGTTGTAAATTGTTTTGTACCTGCATTATTTTAAATAGCTATAAATTCAATCCATGACTTCAAGACATGTATAATTACATCAGGGCTCAAGAATTGTTAGAAAAATTCTGTTTCACTTAAAGAGTTAACAAAAATCTAACTCTTTCACCTTATTTTGCCATCCAAATATAAGCAAATAAATACAAACAGTTATGACACAAAAGGAATAAAAAGAAATAAGTAATTCTCTCTGATTTCAGTGCACACTGCCACAAAACCAGCAAAGCTGTTAAACCGCCTCGATGTTGTTGAACCCTCAATTAGGATTAAAAATGTATTACCTGGAACTCTTACTGTGCTTGTCTGAACCGTTCAAACTGCTGAAATGAATAAGGTGAATAAACATCTGCTATAAAGCACCAAATATGCTCTTTGATGAAGTCTTACAAAGTAAAGTTTTTATACTGACTAAAATTCAAATAGTTCATTACACTGTCAAAACTGAGTCAAACGTGTCCAAGTTTTAATTGTGCACATTAGAAATCAGTGCAAACAATCACTATTTGTGTCATTTGCCATTAGCCAGCCATCCTGGTCCTAAAAGACGGACGTATGGGTGTTATTACATTTTTGAAATAGGCTACTTCACCTTCACATACCAATGCGTATCTCTTTGGCTTTCAGGAGTAATACAGCATTGGAACTTAAAGTATTCTTCTCGCATGTTTTCGATCTGTCTTTGGTTTTCGTTCATATGGAAGGCAGATGCCAGATTCCTATATATGGTTGATATGAAGTCCGTGAGATCCCCGCTCTTCTTCCAGTCATAAAAAAAATGTTTCCTTTTACCTTTTAAAAATCATACTCTCTTATAACTTATGGCAACATCTGTCAGTATTGACTGTAACATGTGTCAGCTTTGGTCAGGTGGGGCATAGCTATAAGCCAAGAACATCCTTTTCATCAGAGTAATGCAGTCGGGTTAACAGAACTACAGGAGGCTATACAACAGGATAAAATCAGTGGTTTATGGGAGTCAGCAGGTCAACACAAAACATTTTAACTCTTGGGAGCTTTACGAGAAAATGTCTGAAAGCAGACAGAACGTTGGAGAGCTGAGGTCAGGAGAGCACGTGAAAGACAGATGGAGTTAACACATGCTGACAGACTGGCAAAGACTGTTGACATCTACAGTGGAATAATGTAGAGCAGATTACCTTTATTTATAATTAGCACCATATTCATCCTGATGAGCACAATTTATTTCTCTCACAGAAAGATTCCAGCAATTTGGCTTGCAATCTGCCTTACATAACAAAACAAACACTTCAATATTGGTTCAATGAGCAACAAGCTGCAAACAGCCTCTGGTAACTTATCTGTTAATCCCTATTGAAGGTTGGTGCAGTGTTACAGTATTAAGGAATTTTAACCAGAAAGCACATAGTAATTCTTGCTTATCTCCACTGATTCCCTTTACTGTAGCATTAATATGTGCGCAGAGATCTGAGCCTTACAATAACGTTTGATTATTTTACCAAGCTTTGTTGTTTTCTCCTTCTCATCTTTGATCTCAAAAGGCAAAAACCTCTCAGCTGATGACAAACGGTTCTTCCCCTATAAGATGCAGACCCGACAAGACTACCAGCTGAAGATTTTATTTCAGTCCAAAACATTCTCATAAAGCTCGAGAAGTTGCACGTGTAGATCTTACTTTTCCTTGTCTTTAAGTATTTTCAGATTCCACACGCTTCAAATTAAATTACATCCAAAGATCTCTGGAGCGAGCACATCAGCTTATATACATTTCATTTTATTTTCCAATTGCTGTTTTAAATCTGGTGAAGCGGTCACCCATATACTTTTGTACACAGTGCACCAGTTTTAACTAAAGAAAAAGATATAAAACCAATAATGAGACCGATGAACCCAAGCTGCCAAAGACTTGCAACATTTTAGTGGGAACACAGACCCTGAGGCAAACACAAATGCAAAATGGCGTAAGTTATCAGCTTCCTTTGCACGTTTGGTGCTTTTTTTTTTTTTGGCTCCATCTTTGTGTTTTTAACAAATAGTAAAATTAACCTTTGCAAATAAGATAAGAATCAAGAGAAAGGATGCGCATAATTTGAATTGTGGACAGCAGAGTAACTAGAAAAGCTTAAGCAGATTTTCCTGTTTGTGTTTGTCTCTTGAAAAACAGGGTTGAATGTTTACAGCTACATGTGCACCAAAAACATAAATACCTGCAGGTTAAACGAAGCTGTGCTTTTGCTCTAAGTTTGTACATCACAATCAAAATATATACAATTAATAAATGCTATTAATTACATTGTTGGAACTGTAGTGATCAATGTGTTATATAATCTCAGAAGCAATATGAATATTTGTTGATTTCCTGTTTTAAATATAAAAAATAGATGATTAGATGGTGTCTCTGTGTAAATACCATGATCCTGAGAAACCAAGTCGTTTTTACTCAAGATTATTTTGTGGTGAGAATCGCACCACGGACTCAGTACCTAACACTACATCACTATATTTATGGTCACTGTGAGTTTTTGGATCTCAGTAAAAAAAATAAAAAAAAAATACAGAATCTCCAAAACCCATAGAAACTTTAGACATGTGTTCACTTTTGAAACTCCTGGCTTGTATGGCCACACTCCGTACAAACCAAGCAGGTATAATTAACAGTGAAAGAAACAGTAGTAAATAGTTCCTCAAAGTCCTTTTTAAACAAAGTCCATTTGAAAAGAAAAGACAACGTGCAAACACAAGCTTTTGAATAAGTTTAACAAGGTCTTTCCGGGACAGAAGGAAAGTACTATGACTCATCGCAGAGTTTCTGGTAGGATTTGTATGAAAACTGAGCAAAGCTATAAACTAGGGCTCTGGCAGAGTCACAGAAATGTGGCTCGGTTCAGATGGCTTTCTCCCAGCAGGAGCAGTGGGCCACTAGCATGTGACAGAGTTCAGGGCAGACTGTGAAGTGAGTGGACATGGGAACTGAAGGGTCAAACGAGGGCGACATGTCCCACTAAATTACCCAAGACTGCTAAAAAATGACCACACCACAGGGATCTTGTATTCTTGGTTCTCTGCTACTGGTAAGAATAAATGAGTCCTTGTCAGAGGTTATCTGAAAACCCTCCGAAGATTCTCAAGTCGCGAACAAGATCCATCACTTCTGCCATCGTCATGGTTTTCAGCCAACTTCAATAATCTATCTATTATGAAAATAAATCGCCTCTGTGAAAAAAGCCTCCAAAAGGTTCAAGTTCGTTCCAGAATTTCACAAGCTTTGAGTTTCTGTTAAGAAAAGATGAACAGACTTAATCAAGGAAAGTGCTCTTTTTGTCTTCAAAGACTAACTTGTCTCTTTCAGGAACATGAATGGGGCATGAAAAGACAGAGACACAGCAGCACGCCTGCCTTCCAGCTGACTAAGCCAAACCTAAACACAATTAGAGACTAAATTACGTGAAATCAAACAAAAAAATGACTCATTGTAAACTACCGCTTTAATGCAGAACAAAAATGAATATCCTACTTCTAATCCTCAGCCGAGGAAAACGAAGATAATCACATCAAACACACACAGGGACCAGCTGTGGCAGTTCTCAAATGTTGGCACCAAATGTCAGAGAAGCACCAGAGACCTAACCGAGTCTGGCTGCAAATATGCAGAGAATGAGGAGTAGAAAGAAAAAATCAAGAGGGTGAAGGTGAAGCAGAAAGAGCCTGATGTTATTTTATATTGTAAAACAACAACAAAAAAACTGAACTCTTTACTGTTCTGAGCTAAACCACAACAAAGCTGAGGGTGCAGTCGGATGTAGACCAGATAACTGAAACCAATAAAGCATGCAGAGGGGAGTGTGCATACTTTCCTCCATCCTAAATCAAGGTCGGTCGCTGTCTTGATCCTAAATAAGTTCAACTGAGGTCAACACACTTAAAACTGCCGGGTTATTTGTTTAGTCAAATAAAGGGTTCATGCTGGGGCAAAAGTAAGACAATTTCATCCAAATATGTGGTCAAAATGGATGCAGATTTTATTAAACTTCTTTTTTTTTTAAAAGTCTAATGAATCTCAGGTACATGACAGCCTCGTTTCTGTCAGACCTCTCCAGGGCAGCTGTGGCTACAATGTTGTAGCTTACCACCATTTTTTTTTTACCATATTAAAAGAGTATTTGGCTAAATGGCTAGTGAAGTACTGAACGGGGAACTTGAGATGTACTGTTTAATCTAATTTAATGTGTGAAAATGATGTGAAAATACAGAAAAAATATAAAATAACAGATTTGGGTAGAGAATAATGAAATAAGAAATTAGTACATATAAGTGACATCATTAAAAATAACACATTTGAGCAGAAGAAGCATGTTTCCAAGTTTTCTAATCCATAAAAAGTTAGAAGACAACACTTGCTGTACTGTGTACATGTTAGAGCTTTACACAGCACTTCCATTGACAATATGCACCTCTTGCTCTATGTGCCATTTGACCTCCAAATGCGCTACGCCAAAATACTGTTTCTCAAGTAAAAGTAAACAGCATGGCGCAGTAAAACTTTTTCAAAACATAAACTTAGACATAAACTAACAGTAAAAATAATGCATTTTAATCCAAATATTACTTAATATAATCTTTTTTTTTTCTTTTTGCATCCACTAACTTTGAAGTTTGACTTTTGTTCAAACCCATGACCCAACCCAGTTGGTCATGGGTTTGGAGGAAAAAACAAATTAGTTTTTGTTTGCTTTTTGTTCCTAAACCAACAGCTTTAATAGTGCACACTCTGTTCTGCTGGATTTCTGTTCCATTTCAGGGTTTGGGTTTAAAACGCATTAAGACTCAACCACGAGCCATTAGATCTTCGCCTTTGAATGGGATTCGTAGCATTTTCTGACAACACGTGCGTAAAATGGAGAGGTTTTCTGTGAGAGCAACCCTTCGTGACAGTGATGTTGCAGCAGAATCAGTACCACACGGCACCGCAGATGTTGCGTCAGAGCGTTTAAAACTTTGCGTGAAGTTTTCAGGCAGCAGTTTCGCGTATTATGAAAATGGCACTTTGAAAAAAAAAAGTTTGCAATGAAATGCAAAAAAAAAAAAAAAAAAAAAAAAGTTTGTCTGTACCTGGGGATTTCTGCTCTGTGCGCCGGCCCACAGCCCGCCGCTGTCCACCTGTGGCACATCCAGCCCGAGCCCACAGTGCGGTGGGGGTTCCACGCAGCAGTGATATCCACAGACGACCGGTGGCACAGTTTCACAGTGTCACAACTTCACGGAGCAGGATCGCGCCGCCACCACCAGTCAGCCAGCTCAGCGACCCAGCTATGATCGCTGCATCCCTGCAGGCGACAGTCAGCAACGTGAAAAAAACAGTTTCTGATTCCCGAGCCTGCCGCCTTGTTCGAGGAGAGTTGAACACAAGCAGGAGCAGAACAGTCCAGACTTGTCGGGACGCCTGAAGGAGAGCAGCTCCTGAGCTCTCCCTTTCTGCTGTTTTTTTTTTTTTTTCATTCTCCCTCCCTGCAGCCGAATGCAAGTCAGACTGAGTGTTAGTAACATCTTTATTCCTCCGGGTAAGATCGATGAAACAGGACTCGTGGTTTGTTTATTTATTGGCTGACTGATTTAAACTTTTGGGGCAAATTAGATCTTTACACTACATGTACAGGTGCTGGTCATAAAATTAGAATATTGTGATAAAGTTCATTATTTTTCATAGTGTCATGATACAAATTAAATTGTCATATATTTTAGATTCATTGCACACCAACTGAAATATTTCAGGTCTTTTATTGTTTTAATTTTGATGATTTTGGCAAACAGCTCATGAAAAC
>NW_006800045.1:662890-688538 GCF_000485575.1 Poecilia formosa
TTTACATAAAATTTTACCTGGGTTAAAGATGCACTTTGATTTTTAAAATGTAAGATTTTTAAGTATTTGTTAAAACTGTCACCATGTTGTGAGGCAGATAATCTGTGAAAAAACAAAACACACACACACACACACACACACACACACACACACAAAACAAGCTCCTTCAACCCCCAGTATTATCATCAGCAGAAATGCATCACTCACGGTCAGAAACAGCCAATCAGAGCCAAGAGTCGGATCTTAACATTGCCAATCAGGCTAGTGAACGTGCTGCAGCTATCCTAATGGCGGTGAAACAGCTAACCTTCTGCCGCCATCAGTGGCCATACTAACTAGCCTGAGCATTCATGGCATGCTCTGTTGTGGTGAACAAGCTGTAGCATAGCAGACACAGGCATGATTGACAGTGCTAAGACCCTCCCCTCCTGGCTCAGATTGGTTGTTTCTGACTGAGCCAGTGTATTCAGAAATACTAGGAGACAGAGGAGCTCAACTTTTTCAGTCTCATCCTGAAATGTCACGACATAATGACAGTTTTAACAAATATTTAAAAAAACAAAACACTTTTTGATAAAAGTTACATACTGCAGCTTTAATACAAAAAACAGGGTTCGAATAATAGTTGTATTTACTGAGAGAGAGAAAAGTTATTTGTTTTTGTCAACAGTGGTTTTCACATAAGAATGTTGTAAATCACCTTATATGCATATATTTCTATATGGAGTAAACAGCTTCTGTGTATATATAAAATACACATGAAACATAAACAAAAACACTACATAAGCTTTAAATGCTGCTCTTGTTGCCATGTGATCTAGAAGTAATGCTGGGAACCACCGGTGTCAAACAAATGCTTGACCTAAAAAGAAGATGTTAGCATGTAGGTAGCTGAAAAGACATAAATTCCAGCTTAGAGTGAAAAAAAAAAAACCTCTCTGGTGTCATAAGACTCAGATTCTTCTTCTGCAGTGACTTCTTGATTCCAAGTGTGAGACACAAAGACAGAGCTGGAGGCTCCTTCTGAGAATGAGTAGAGTGGGTGTTTAGAGAGTGGGCATGTAGCCACAGAGGAGAGCAAGAGTTTTTCTTAGACTTTCCCATATCAGACAAATATGTTCCCATGTTCCTGTTAACAGAATCAGATTCACGATGTAACCCTGCTTCTGACATTCAAGTTTTTATAGGCTGTGTTCAGTTTGTCTCAAAAGCTGCAACTCTAATTTTACGGTTTTATTAGACCGACGTCACGCCAGTGTTGACCCTCCTACATCAAGAAGTGTGAAAACTAGTTTGATTTGTTCAGTCTTAAGGTTTTTTTTGTTGTTTTGTTTTTTTTTTACCATGGAGCGCGCTGCATTGTGTGAGCCCCAATAAATATCTGATTATGAGACATGAAATGGTGAGATTTTCCATCTTTGAACGAGTGTTTTGGAAGATATTTTGTTATTGTCTGTTTTTGATATACTTGGTATTTTTCAAAGATTCAGAGAAATAATTCTTTTTCAAAGAAATAATTTCAAAGGTGCTGTGGAACAATTTAAAATCAATTCTGCATAAGCTTTCTGTAGATCGAACATGGATTATCTGCTTTAGTGTTATGTGGCTTATCATTATCAGCAATATATATTGTAGCAGGTAGGTGCAAGGATAACTAAATAAAATAAATGTCTCAAAGTACGCTTTGACGACCTTTTTGCCATCTGGATAGATTAATGATATAACAATGTTTGCCTTGTTTTAAGAAAAAAAAAACTGAAGTCAATTATCTCAGCTCCAGGACAATTTCATAGCATTTCATACCAATCTACGTCCATTTAAATCAGTAAGTCAATATTTGTAAAATTAAATAATAATAAAAATACATAAGTCTCACAATTTTCTTTAAAAATAGCTTTTTTTTATCATGAAATATTGCAGATTTTGAACAAAATTAAATAAAATTGAATGGAGAACAGAGATCAGTGGCAGTTAATATTTGTTTGAGTCATATTTTATTACAGTAGAGTATAAGTAGTTTATGGAAAAGTATTTAAAATCATTGCAAAGCAGGTACAAACACCCCAATAGGAAGGCATGAATGAAGTATATATATAAAAAAAAGAAGTATAAAACGACCAGAGCTGCAAAGGTGCGAAACGATAAATGGACAAAGTGACCAGCAGCTATCATGGCTGAAGAGTTTTGCACAGTAACAAAGGAATGTGAGAGTTCATGAAAAAAGTTTGACAAGACTGGTGTTTAAATATGTTTCACTCATGGTGAAATAAAAGTTTGTAAAAAAAACAGGAGTTAATTCTTACTTATTTGTACACTGTGTGCTTTACTCTGTTGTACATTCCTTTTCTTTTAATATATATGGAAACTGTACTCTGCAATGAAGCAGTCAGTTGTAATTTATAAGTACCCCATGCACGATATAATGAGTACATTTATTAAGCAGCAGGAGACGTTATAATTTTGGTTTCTTCCATCTGAACACTTTAAGCTCCCTCCAGCAATGACAGTATTACCACTTATTCATGTTGATTCTTGCAAGTGAAGATGTGGCAGTAAAGTTGCAAATTCCCACCCTTGAGTGGTAAAGTTCTTCATCAGGGAGTGTGACTGCAATGTAGTCAATTACAGGGGAAGAACTTTTTTTTCTTTTTCTTTTTTTGCATGAAACGTGATTGTCAGCCATACGGGGGTCAAAATAGATGTTTTGGTTAACGATGGTTGCTCTTATCAACTGCTCTCATTATTTCTGCCATTGTATTAAAGTCTTTTGCTTTTACAGCCGGAGACATTTTAGACAGGCAGGAAGGCAAAAAAAAAAAAAAGAAACCTATGTGAGCCAGATGTGATGTCTTCCATCTCTGGATATTTTGAGTCAGCCAGCAAAACTAAAACCAAAGCCATGCTGCAGTAATAAAGACACATTCCAAAAGGGGAATGTTGCCTATATCCTCCTGGTTCTACTTTTCATAGATTCCACTTATAATGAACAATATAGATAAGATGCAGTTGCAAATGTTTTTTTCTTCTGTAAAATGGTCTGTATCACATTCATCTTTTTTTTTTCCTCTATAGGAAGCAGAATAAAAGCATTAAATATGGCACATTATGTAAAACTGACTTTTTTAAAGCTTTGTGTCATTTTACGTTATCCCCTCATGTTGCTTTGATTCCTTCTTGCATGTTTGAGGTCGTGTTGCATCTCCCCTGGCAGCCATTTGGGGGTGCCTTGCTCACATAATGCTCCGTCTATTTTCCAAAAAGCTCCTCTTTGGAGCTGCATCCAGATATGTTATTCAAGTGCAAGTAAGATCATGGTAATACATTGAAATGCACTTCAAATATGTCAGATTGGATATTCTAAATTTAACTTAGGAAGTCGTGCGCGCTGTGGTGAACCAACGTCTATTCCTGAGCGTATCCATCTCTTGGTCATCGGTGATCAACGTTTTTCAAGTTGCTACATTAAATAAAAAAATAAAAAAAAAAGAACTGAAACCACATTATTATGTCAAAAACAATTTAAAGCCTTTGCAACCAGTAAATTGTTTCTACCATTTTGTATTGTCTTATTTAAAGTGTTCAGTCTGGAACAACAGGAAGTAGAATCTGGTCAACCACATCTAGCAAAAAAAAAAAACAAGAAACGATGAAGTCGGCAGAAACTGTGGCTCGTAATATTTAAATTGAACTCTTACATGCAAGCTGGATAAACAAGTCAGAACATGTGTTTTAGTGGAGTGAGATGGAGGTGGGCACATTAGAAAAATGTTAATTATCATTTCAGTTTGCCAGTTTCAATCAAAAAAAGAAAGTATAAAAGAAACAAAAACTGATTTTTTTCTGGATATCTAAATGAACTTATATCTACTGTCTTTTGAAAAACAGCTTAAAATGTGAAGGGTTATGCAATGGGAGAGAACGATGTCATGGGATCCCCTTTTCCCATTTTGTGATTGACACAGATCTCCTCTTCACTCCTCAGGTGTTCAGCAGCTTGGATGTCAGTAGAGCTTACCCCACCACATCTCTTATTCTTGTAGACAGTCATTGTCATATTGCTAAACATCCGTTTTTGTGAGAGGATTTAGGTTTATTCTCACTGAATTTATTTACATATCCGAGTGCAGACTGGTGACAAGACTCACATTAGCCTGGGGTTTATGTTGTCCGAGCTCCGACTATGCGTTTGTTGCTCACCTCCTGGAGAGGCGTTTAGTCCTGTCCGTCTCTCAACAGGAACATAAAGGAACGGCTAACCTCAGGAATTCATGGGCTGTCTCACCTGCTCCCGCTGAGGAAGGTTACCCTTTTTGTAATCCTAGATCGCCCGCAGGTTTCTGCTCAAATACCACATGTCCAGGTGATAAATAGGGCAATGACCTGCTCCCATTTATTATCTACATCAATGAAGTTGTGGGGAGGGAAATTCGTAATCAAGCTACACACAAAGTATGTGGAGCACATACAGAAAAACGTATCATTTAGGGAATGATTTCCACTAGAAGCAGTCCTGCACACTCTAGGAACGAATGAGATCAACATTGTGACATTTCTGGGATGTAAACAAGTACACAAAGTTCAGATGATTTTTTTTTTTACACTTAATGCAAAAAAATAAATAAATAAAAAGTGTGATGGTCAGCTCTCAATATTGACTAAAGTACCAAGTATTACTGAACATAGTTAATTCTGCACCTGTCTTTGGGGGGAAGGTATTGGGACTCTGTTGCAGCATGGTGCAGAATGGTACGTGTGTGTGATTGAGGTCATGTAAGTTCAGCCATTCGGAAAAATGGGACCTCTGTATATTCCACATGGAGGACAAATGTATTTTGTAATTGTGTAGCTTCAAGCTAACCACTCACGAACCTAATCAAGACCTGATGCTGCTTTTAAATTTGATCTACAAGGAATCTTCTATATTTGGTGACTTCGCTTCACTATCAGAGGTCCTGTCTACTCTCTGTAGATCTAGCTCCTTTCAGATCACAGTACTTAAATAAATATGCGTCCACAAATCCTCCTTAGCAGACACATTTGACCTCCTGAGCCACTTTGAGATCAGAGCCTCTCTGTGCTTTCATGGCATGCTGCGAGATTGCAGGACCAGCGTCCTGCAATCTCGCAGGACTTCAAAATGACTCCAAAATGTCATTTTGAAGTCATTTGACTTCTCCAAAATGTGGAGAAGTCACCTGAGTTATCCATAGGATTGGTGAGGAATTTCCCTGTGGAAATCCCCAAAGATCTGAGTTAATGTTGGATCCACATGCATCCTTTTTAAGTCCATTATTACATACATATACCAGCAGAGGAGAACACAGCCCTCAGTATGTTATTGTCTGCATCAGGTTGTGTTTAACAGCATACCTCTCATAACTGACAGACTATGAGGGATCATGAGGAGTTCCTGCTTTTATTCGGCACCCAGTGCTCTTGATATTTCTGCTGTTGTCTTTGCGTTGTGTCAAATCACTGATATCCCACTTGTTCCCCCAATACCATTTTACCATTTATAGATCATTTAGGGATTTGTGATATTGTTGGATAGACTTCAGTGCCCTGGTTCCATGTCAGAAACTTTCACCTAATTATGAGGCATGAAGAACATGTGAATCACAAGAAGGAAAGCAAAATATAAGAAAAGTCTCATATTTAATTCATTTGTGAATGTTTTCCTTTTTTTTTTTTTAGCAATGTATGAGTATGTCTAAGACATGAGAAAAGAAAAAAAACTGAATTGTTTTTTTTTTGTTTGTTTGAAATTTGTAGGAGAGCTCAGAGATCAGATGCTTCGGTGGGTGCTCTGTTGGCATTTGGCCTGTGTACACAGCTTAAAATCATAAGATAACATGTTGTCATACCAGCGTACTCGTGCATATTTTCCACTTTGGAACCACTCTTAACCACCTGCTTCTAAAAATTTCACTGCCATTCTTGACTTGTTTTTGCCTGCAAAACAAACAAAAACACACAACAACAAAAAAAAACATTACAATCCTGACAGTAAAATAGAAATTCACATGTTTTCACAGCAAATTTAACTCTGTAACCTCCAAAACATGAGACAAAAACACACTTGTGCATTTGCTTCCAAGATTCACTACATGCTGCTCCTTTTAAATGCACCATTTCATGTAAGATTTCTTGCAAACAATCGTGACGTTTCCTACAAAATGGATACTCTGTTGTGCTTCCACCAACCTGCAGAAGAGGCCTCGTGCGGGTCAGATGTGAATGTGCAGCTAAAGTTAATACTGACTTTCTAATAACAGAGTGCCAGCTTGTCTGAACATACTAGCATTAAACAATGTGGATGTCTTTGATGATTCACCCACTCATTCTGGTTCTTTCCCCTGTAATAGCACTGCAGGGCATCATCATCCAGGGCGGGAGGATGTGACATGTTTGAGAAGATTTAAAGGAAAAAATCCCAAGGATTAGATTCACCTCACAGGTCCAACAGATGGAAGGCAAGGAAACAATGACAGAGCAGCTCTTCAGCTAGGTTTATATTTAAACTCTGCTTCTGAAGAGCATCTGGTGATGACGACAGAAAAAAAAACAACACCTGATGAAGCTTTTCCGAAAAATTACAGAAAAACACAGGAATTACATGTTTTCAATTTACGTGTGGTCGTAGCTCGGAAACAAACACGTTCACAGACTTTGAAGACAAGTTTGACTAAAAACACCAAAATAGCTGATTTTTCAGACCTGATCTGTGTCACCCTGTTTGTAGCCAACATTCATTCACACGGAAATGTCCTAGGTGTCTCCCAGATGAAGAACAAACTGATCCTTGCCGCAAGCTAATTTCCACCCTTCTCATTTGAACAGCATTGCACATGACTTTACATTTCTGTAAGGGTAGGGGATTTTTTTTTTTCCTCTTTACTGTCCATCCAGTCATTATTATTTCCAGCAACATTTTTCAGATACAAAAGTTCAGTCACATCAAACTAATTTGCAAACCCCATTTAAAACCAAAGTATTATGAGGCTCAGGAATACTATACAGCACAAAACAACAACACTTAAGTGGTGGGGAAAAATTGTGAACTCTGAGCTGAAAGTTGTTAGTCACTGGTTTGAAATGTTGAGGTTTAGCTTGCAGGATGGAGCAGTGTTTTCTAAATCTCCCCTTTGATTTTCAGACAGATGACTAATAAAGTCCTCTTCTGTTATCACAAACAGACTTTGTGGTTTGCTAACTAGCCCATCTGACTCACCTAGATCTAACTAAATCCAAAGAATAAACACAGCAGCAGCTCTCTGGCGCGCTCTAGTGGTCTGCAGTGGGGCTACACAATCATTTTTTTCTTCCAAATAGTTTAATGGTCATTCTACCAGGTTGTTACTGACGGAGCGTAACGTGAAGGTCATGCTAGTATGTCATGTATTTCTTATGATAATAAAGTGTTGATTAAAGCCTTTTCATATACCTGTTGGAAAATAATGTTTTTTTTTATTTGTCCTTACACAGACTGTATTTTTTACAAACACTTTATAGTTAATATTGCTTATTTGCACTACACTGCATTCATCAAGAGTTTATTTCTCTTAATACCGACCAGAAGTAATCACAGCTAATGAGAAAAAAAGTAAAGAATTTTAATATTACAAGAGCAAGACAATGTTGTAGCCTACAACACTATACTCTATATGAATTGTTGACTTGACAGTGGTCCACTGGACAACTATCAATAAAAGACTATCTACCTAATTCCAGGTGATTCGGCTGGAGGTTTGAATATGTTAGCAGCTGCTAGTGCAAAATCTTGTATTTAATCAGTTCAGTCAAAAATACTTTTTTTTTTTTTTTGTCTGGTGAGATAACCTGATTCCGTTTGGAGCTCAAACAAGTCCAACTGGCCTAATTATTGCATTGCAACTTTATACAAATCAACCTGTGGTGTGTCAGGTGTTTGTTTTACTTCAACTCAAAGGGACACTGGATTATTTCTATGATCAGTGGATTAATTTTCACTAGTTACCAACAGATGACCAATCAAGACAAACATGAGTCCCGATCCAAAATGTAAAGAGCTCAAAAACAAGCAAAGGTCCCATGGTGCTCTATTTTTACTTGCAGACTAAAACCTAGGGAATATGACACTGCTTACTTTAGTTGCACTTGGGCTGCAACAGGCCACATGAGAAGTAGTGTTAATTTCTGAGAAAGATCAACAGCACTGTTGAGAGCAAGCCGGTTTTGTAGTAATAGCTTTGTCATATTAGTCTGTAATAATTCATTTTGAATGAGATCCTTGTCTTTACCTTACCAACTACATTTTCAACTAACATCAGAAAATTACCACTTATGCGCAATAATGATCTTAGAAAACATCAAAAAACAGAATATTATTACTTCTTTTTGCGATATTTTTATATCCATGGTGACAAGTGAACGGCGTCCAGCAAGGAAAGGCATGCAGGCTGCTTCTACAAATCTTTCAGAAAGCATGAGTCAGGTCATGGCACCTGTGCACCACATCCAGCTGCGAAATTTCTCCTACAATAAATATTCCACAGTCAACAGTTTGTGGTATAACAAGGAGAAAAAGGTCATAAAGTAGTAGATCATCTAAAATCAGAGATCAGTAGATTCTCAGGGACCTAGTGAGCAGAGGTCACTAAGTTTCTGCACAGTTAATATCAACAGATCAAAGTTTATGTGGACTTCAGATTTGTTTAAGGTACAGGGAGCATCCAGGAATGTGTTTGCATGGCTCAGAAGTTGTATTTATGCCTTACCTCACCGAGTGCAAAGCAAAGTACTGGATTCAGAAATGAATACCCCACTGAGACATGCCTCTAGAGCTGTGGAAACATGTTCTCTGCAGTGGCTGCTGTTTTTAGCAGAGATGAGTCTTGGTTTGGCAGTTCATATAGACATTATTTAACAATTTTGTTGAAGAGAAACTTGACTGGTCTTCCCATGGTCCTCACTTCACCCCGACAGGACACATCTGGATTAGAGTAGCACTGGCATACTGGGAAAGGAGGCTCCCCATATGTGAAAGCTATTTGTCCTTCCTGCCAGTGGTTCCCAACTCTCGTCCTAACGGCCCCCCTGTTCTACCTGTTTTTGATGTGTCTCTATTCCAGCACACCTCTTTCAATGGATTGCATGGCCTCCTCTGCATTCTGTCTAGAGCTGCAGAAGCCTGTTAATTACCCTGTTATTTAAATCAGATGTGTGGCAGCAAGAGGACACCTAAATCATGCAATACAGGGTTGGAAACCACTGCTTCCTGCAACCGTCTGGGGTTTAAATCTTCAGGACCTTTGTTTCATGTCTTCCCCTTTTCTCTCTCTCTCTCGATTCCTGTTTTGAAAAATGGATGTAAAAGTCAACAGTGCTGCAAAATTAGAGTAAGGACTGTGAGCCAGGCCTTCTCGCCCAGCACGAATATGTGAAATGTGCTTCTTGTTAATCAAACAGACCTGAACCTAGATGAAATTCTTCCATAAGAACAGGTGTAGCTACAAATGAGTTGCCTTTGTGTTAATAAGAGGGTGGCATTAAAGTCTGAAGAAGCAAGTGACCCAACACCTTTTCAGTCTAACGTTTCTGGTGTTAGATGATTTCTAACAACACTAGGGGGCAGTAGAGATTCAAATAGGAATCATGTTTATTTTGAACAACTTAGAATTTTCTTACCATTTTCTTCTTATTTAGTCAATACTTATGAATAGCCAAATATTTAACAAATGGGAAGCAGAACGTGTTGGTGATGCAAAGCGTGCAGGTGAAAATCCTTTCTGTAAATGTCAAAGTTGAGCTTACTCACGAAGAATTAGGTTACTCAAAAGCTGAGTGTCAACCTTTTGTTCTTCAACCTTGCCGTTTTGTTTTAAACCAACAGAAAACTCAGTTGGTCTTTATGTTAAGCTCGGTGTGCGAGTGTTGTTGTTTGCTACCAAATTAGTAATCCATCCACCCACAGATTTCTGGTCTCCACCCTCTAGGCTTTTGCCATCTTCAAGTTAAAACCTGCCAGCAAGCTGAGCAAAAAAAAAAAACAAGGCGTGGATGAGTAAGTCCTTGCTGAGGCCTATCCTAATGAATTTGTGATATTCAGTTAAAGAGCTGTTGATGCATCATTGTGCTGCACGCCGAAGGCACTGGGCTGGTTATTAAGCTGCTGCTGTGCTTTTGTTCATCACTTTGTACGAACCAGAAAATATTCCAGAGGTGTTTTCATTCAGTTCGCTGACAAAATGAGTCAGTCTGTCAACACTGCACACTTGAGGAAGAAAATTAAAAAGGCTCTCAGGCTCCTAGTAATGGGAGAGAGGTGTTTTTTATCCCTTTTGAATGGAGTCAAGCCTGGTGTATTTATACCTAATAACAGACTTACCCATGCAGCCCTTTCAATGCTTCCAGGAAAACACTCGTGCACAGACACACATGTAATCCCTGTCAGCCGTCCATCCATGACAAAAGATCCAGTAGATATAAATGGCCCAAAAGTTAATGATGTTGGTTGGTTGTTTCACTTTGTTTCGCTTTCCAATATTTTATCCAATAACATTGAATGAACAGATCTTTTTGTTAATTTGCCTGGTAAAATGGGTGGTTGCCAGAAATCATTTCTTACAAACCACGGATGAAAGGTTGCAACAATAGACAGTTTATGTTGTTTTAACAATAAATTTTGTCATGCCCAATTAGAAACTCTAAGGTCGTTAGAACTACATGAGTTCTATTTATTTTATGTACTGTACCTGAATTTATGCTAAACTTACTTTACTGTAATAAGAGGCAAGTGAAACTTCACTGGAAACAATTTTTCTTGAGATGTTGCAAGACATGTCCCAATAATTGAACCTCACAGCTGTGAAAATGAATGCAGGAATCATCTTAGTCATGCAGTTCTTCCACTTGGAGATTCCAGGAAGAGTCTTTCACCACGTCACAGTTTCAGGGTCTGTGTCTGAGCTTGTCGCAGGTGAATAAACCACTGCAGTCATGCTTATCCCCTCCTTCCATTCTCTATGCTGTCTTTATCTTCTCTTTCACTTCCCGCCTCTTCATCTGTCGCAGTTTATATTGACTGTCTTTTTTTAGGCTGAGTGAGGTTTGTCCAGGTCTGATAGCTTCACGCAAGTTTAAATACTTTCAAAAACACATTTGCAAAGTGACTTGAATCGATATTTTTAATGGGTGAAAGAGTTAATTACATATATCTATAAATTGACGTGAGGCTACTTGTCAATCATCCTCAAGTTTTTGTCAGCAACTGACCAATCTAAGGTTGCTCTTTGCAGTACACGCCCCTCATCTGGAGGAGCTGAGCCTCTTCAACATTGCCGGGGTTCATCATTGATGCGACGGTCATAGAGATTTTGAGAAAAATAAGAGGAAATCATGGTCCAACGCTGTCAGTGTGCAACACGCAATCCCGACAGTTGTTACCCAAAGCGTGTAAACAGCGAAATACAATTTTATTACATTTCCAAAACCCAAACGAAGTCTGGAATAACGCAAGAAAGAAGAAGAAGGCCTGCAGCCGACCTCAAGTCCAGTTGAATGAAGCTGTGATTGATGGCAGCTACCACGTTGTTCATCTGCACCAAGGTAACTGATAGTAAACATCCCATTATTTGTAATAACGACACTGATAGACAGTCAAATCAAAGATCAATAAGTACGGCAGCATGACAACATGTGCTGGAGTAACTGTGGTATTCACATTTAAGCGCCTTTTAATGCTACTGTTTCTTTTTAAGCATTTTCCTGAAGGAAAATTTTCACAAGCCAGTATTATTTATGTCATTACTCACCCGCTTTGTTCGTGCAAAATGCGTCCGACACAGCTTTCACACTTAATGAGACTTTGTACCCCTCATTCTTCCTCTGGCTGTGAAAGACTTGGTCTTTAACGTTGATTTCTCCGTTGCTTCCCGCAAATAACCTTACAGGCCTGATGGAGGACTGGTTGGAGATTTTTTTATTTTTATTTTTATTTTTTTATTTTTTATTTTTTGCCTTTCATCGTTGCCTCAGTGTTGGCTAATAAGGCATAAATGACTCAAAAAAAAAATCTTATAACGTATGGAGTTCTTCTTCTCTTTTTCTATTATGGTAACTCGCAAGCAACTTTAAGGTGTATACCGCCACCTACTGTACATGAGTGTGTAGCAAAAACACAACGTTCTAACGCGTTGAGTTCCTCTACCTCTGCCATTATAACACATTTGTTTGTTATAATGTTTGTTGTGGAAGGTTTGCTGTACTTCCGCATGGCGGCAGAGCAACGTGACTCTCAGGGTTTATTTTTATGCCTTTGCAGAAAATCAGTATGGTTTTCTGATGCTAGATTCTGTACTTTTCTCGAAGACATGCATTGTTATGAACATGTGAAGCATTAGTGAGCTGAAAAGTGAGGTATTAGTAGTACACGTGAAGATCAAATACAAAACATAAACTGAAGCTAAACTGTATTTACTGTTGAAGATCAGCTGGTATTAACAAAATTAATTTTTTTAAATGTCAATTGTATGATTTGGATTTTTAGTATCTTCCTGTCAAGCTTTAAGGCTGAGATCAAAAACAAACTGAAAAATGAGGTCAGGGAAACTAAGGGAAGCTACAGCAAGAAGCTAAAAAAAACAGCTTCTCAGCTCCTCTATATTTTAACAATCGCATGAAGTCGTGAATTTGTAGATTTGTTTCAACAGGGGGCGCTTAGGCTTTCGGTCCAGGACACCTTGACATGTGTTACAAGAATCAAGTGGAACCAAAACATTTCCCATTTGACAGATAGTGTTTAACTCCAGCTACAGCAGTATCTTTTTTTTTCTTCTTATAAATCTCGGCAAATGTACTCCTTCTTTCTGGCTATTGACTAAATCTACTGTGCCAATTTCGAGATAAAATGTGACATTTAGGGAAATAAGAAGAAAGAAACCATTATTTTTCAGTAGCCGTTAGAAATAAGACACTGTCTTTAGAGACAAACTGATTGCTTCACATAAATAAGTAAGGGACTTAATATTATAAAAAGCTGATAACTTATCTTGACATAATAATCTCACAGTATTTATATAAAGTTAGTTGCCCTGCAGGCAGATGTCTGGGGTTCTCATTGAAGATAAACACAGAGAGAGGAAAAGGGGAGAAAAGAAATGTGAGCCTCTCAAGAGCTACATTTTGTAAACTTTGCAACTCTGTGAGTCTGTTTATATCTATAAAGTCTGTGAAGGTCTGCTGATGCACACAGCAGCTGCTTGACCTGTCATATTGTGTGTGTGTGTGTGTGTGTGTGTGTGTGTGCGTGCGTGCGTGTGCTGGGGGTCTGGGCCTGGCACCCATCACACACAGGAAACAGGCGCTGGCCCTGAGCTGGACATTAAGCACACAGGAAATACACACAGGAAACCATGGCTCAACCTCATGTGCTCTGCTCCCAGACTCCTCCGTACCGCACTCTTCTCCTCAGAAATCCCAGAAATGGGGCTGGAAGCCAGCGATCCGACGCACACTCAGCTGACAGCTTGATTACTCGGCAGTGTGTACCGCCTCATTCAGCAAATCCACCTCCTCTCTGCTTCAAGCCAAGCACATTGTCCTGCAAAATTTACTGTATTTCTGAATCTGTCCAGTGAGAGGAAATGCAACAGTACTTAAGACTCTAAAAAGAATAAAGCAAAGTGGCCTTTTGGTTGACTTGGTTGCTTCCTTTGTGCACATCAAAAGCGTGCACAAAGGAAGCACACACAACATCACAATAATAAAGATATTCATAAAGGTATTACGGGAAATTCATCCTTGGATTTTCTTGGAATTAAAACTACCGTCCAGAGGCTTAAAAGCCAGACAAGTTGCACATACTTAACACAAAGTGGTGCAACGGATGAGTAAACAAACGGCAAAAACACCCCAAGTCACAGTCAGACAGGCATTCGAGCTCCAGAGAGAATAAGTCAGTCTTGTCTCTCCTCCCACGCGAGCTGAGCTGAGCTAAAGAAATCATCAGGTTCTTTGAGGCAGTAACATGATACCCAATCTGTTTGCAGTAATCAGAGTCACGTTTGGCTGTGATCCACCGCATTGCAGCCAAACGTGACTTTGGTTGGTCCAACTTTCTGTATTTGACTCTTGATCATACAAGGATGGTTGTATTTTTATTTTATTAAACATCCAGTCTTTTCCACTAGCAACACTTTGAAAAGAACTAGTTTAACTTCTCTGTGATTTATTGTTGTTTTTAGGCCTCATTGGTATTTAAGCCCTTTTTAAATCCACTTTGCTATTAATCCATACTTTTGTTTTTAAATACTGCTTTTGCAATACAACAACTAAGGTAGCTAAGTTATAGCTAGAACACCCTGAATGACACTAGTTATTCTTGATCCAATGAAGTAATGGTAAATCCTTGTAAAAAAAACTATATATATATATATTTTTAATGTGTGTTTTCAGTTCATCTCATTGTGAAGAATAGCTTGTCATGCTTTAAGACAATTGTTTTTGTCTCCAACTGAATAAATAAGTTGGTGAACTGAGCTAAACGGTGTAATAATATGGAATATTATTGCACAACCGCTCCATAGCTGCTTAAGGTTTCCATATCTTTTTCACTTTTATGGATACATCTCATTGAGACGTGAGACTTACCTGCTGCTCATTTTTAAGAACAACCTGCTTCATCTTAAGTTAGACAAGAAAAAAAATACATAGTTTAGTCTGTAACCTTTTCATTCTTTGTTATGTGTCTTGTCTTTGGTATTATATATGGAGAAAATGGTTCCCATGGAAGTTTTTCTCTACAAAAAGGATATCTAAACGTTATCCTAATTGTATGATTTACTTTATTAAATCCAGATTGCATCCAGCATCAAAGTAGGCAGGTGATGTTGATGTAATATTAACCTGTTTGTATGACCTTCAATTACTTGGATTGTAATTATATAAATTAACATTTTAGAATTGATTTTGTTAAATAACATTAGTATGTATATGAATAAAATGAAAAATAAATAAATAAATGTAATATGATTCTAAAGCTGGTGGGATTTGCGGCTTAATTGTGTCTACTCTTACTGACTTCAATACACGCTATGGGGCAAAGCGCATTGTATGTGTAAAATACTTTATTATGTTATTCTGATAAAACAGACAAAAGAGAGAAAAAATAAGCACATTAAGGTTTCAGCTGTTTCTGTTTTCACATCAAACCTACTATTTTCCACATGACAGAAAAATGCTTCTGTTTTTATTCCTAATCAGAGTGGGCGCGTTATCGCTTTTACTTCTTCATGAAAGGTGAATGTTTTTTCAAAGTGGCCAAGATAAATACAGATAGGCATCCTCTGTGTTTCTGAGTGTTTCCCAGTGGTCCCAGTAATGCTATTAGGAGGTTGTACAAACATCACGCTTCACCCTCTGCGTTATCAGAGAAGAACAAACAGAGGAACGTGTGTTCCTCCGGCCGATAAATGGTAATAGATGAGGATTCAGAGGATTCGCGTTTGATAGAGAGGTTAACTTTCTGGGATGTCTTTTGAACCTTTAATGGAAAGATGGATGAGGAGTTTCATATTTAGGCAAAATGGCAAATTAGCCATAAATCCTTTTGACATTTTAAGCTGTGACCTAATTGAAAACCGACTCCTTGTGTTTCAGGTTGCCCCCGCCTCCTGACCGTTTCCCTCCATCAACTCCTGGGGTAAAGTGACCTCTTCCTCTTCAACCTCTGGTGACCTGGTCCCAAAGGTTTCACTGGTTCAAAACCTGTTTCCCATTACTCATCTGTCCCAAGATTTAGCGCACAAGAAGCCAAATCAAAGATAACCAAGTGGTTGAGTGTCAAAAGGATTTTTATTGTTGCAATTTCACTACAAACTCCACAGGTTTGGTGTAACCTGATATATACGGCGAGATGTTTTTTTTTTCCTCTTGGAAAGCCTTGTGCGTCTATATGATCCTGCCCACTGCTGACCATGCATGAAGGAGCAGGCAAACGGCATGTTAGCTCCATGTGAAGGCTCATCATCTGTGCCTGTATTCTGTTACCCAGTCTGGATTTACCTGACATGTGTTCATGATACAGAGATCCAGATGGAGCCGTAGCATATGAATAGAAACGGTTACAAAGATCAGCATTACATGTGAACGCTGCATATAGACATAGGCACATCTGGACCCATAAATATCTTGCATCTGTGTCTGAAGTGTCTACTGGAAAGAGAGTCAAATGAGGGGGGGTCACAGGACCTCTCTTTTCTATGCAGACAAAAGTATTTCTGTATGCTTTCCATGTGTGTTGGACGTATAAAGTGGTAGGTGTTTGTCGGGTCCATTTCAGAGGGAAAGTTCACATTCAGAGGCAAGCTCTAAATTAGCATTCTGTACACCTCACCTCTCTCAGTCACAGTCATGATCTCTGCGCTAATCTTTGTGAGTTTAATGGTCGAAAAAGGGCCCAAGAGACAGAGAGTTTTAATACAAACAAGTTACAGGTCTGTATCTGCCGCCTACATGAAGTGTGTATAAATATATAAGTATTTGTACCTCTAACTTTTCAACATTTTGTCAGGTTTATTGGAATTTTATAAAATCGACCAGCACAAAGTAACACATAATCATAAAGTGGAAGAGTCATGAACCTCTTTCAAAAATAATCACAAAGTAGCCAGAGTAAAACAATGTGTTGAAAACAATTCATACAAACTTTAGAAAGAGGAGAAAACGTCAAAAGTGTCTATAATTTCTTTTCTTTTTTTTTTTTTTTAAGAAAATGTCTGCTGATCTTTAGGGGTGTTTCTTGGAAAAGTTCACTGTTTCTTTGGAACCTGGTTTGTTCATTTACTTTACACTCAATAGAGTACTAGTTTTGTAACTACAGTCTCATTCGTTTGGATGTTATCAGTGGTTCCTGATAATATCAGGCGGTTGCTGGTCAGGCCAGTGGAGCAGGCTCATCAAAACTCTGAATTGATCCCGACAAGGAAGAGATTTCATAAAAATAAAAATAAAAACTAAATATGCAGAAGCAAAAACACAAGGATAAAAGATATGTGTTTAATTTAAAACATACTTGGATTTTGAAAAAACTAACCTATTGACCAACAGAAGTGACAAATGCTGTCAAAGTGTATGATTATTGCTACGACTCACTGAGTGTTAACGGAGGCAGGTCACACTGACCTTCTGGCAAACAACCTCAGTTAGCATCTCTACAAAATGCTTAATGTTTGGCATGAACAATCACAATGATGAGGATAATTTGATGTTATACTGCAGAACTGGTCTGGGAAGAGCTGTCTTCCTGACAGGAAGGGACTCCAGTTTGAGAAGCTGTTAGGATGATGTCTGCCACCTTTGTCTACTCTGGGCCCTGTTGATGAATGCTGACAAAACAGGGGTTTTTATTGAGTTCAGGTTGTAATCCTTACACTGGTCTAAAGTTGCTTTAAACTGCTTAAAAAAAAAACAAACAAAAAAAAACAATGCAACAAAGTTTTCTATGCTGTTGTTTAAATGTGGATAGAATGATTAGATTTATTTTGTCCACTTTGACACTCTACAGCAGTGGTCCCCAAAGTCGGTCCTCGAGGGCCGGCACCCTGCATGTTTTAGTTCTCTCCCTGGTTTAGCACACCTGGATCAAATGATGGCTCATTAGAGGCCTAAGAGGAACATTGACATGCTGAAAAGGTTGTTACTACCAACAGGGAGAAAACTAAAACATGCAGGATGCCGTCCCTCGAGGACCGACTTTGGGGACCACTGCTCTACAGGTTTTGTTGTCTGGTCAGAGCATCTTCTGCCACATGCTTGCTCTGTCCCCTACTTTGCTTGGAAAAACTATTATTAGGACGCCAAACAGTTTTCTTTTAACAAAGTCTTCTTTCGTCCATTTAGGTAAAGTGAGTGGCTGATAGTTCACCCACCTGAGTCATGGATCTCTGCAAACTCCTTTAAAGTAAAATGCTCTATATCAGGCAGCAAGAGCAACAACGAGGTGCTTTCTGACCAAGAAATGTCACCCTTCATCTGAACCCTTAGTAATAGTCACTACACATCTCTAAGACACTAAACAGGAAATAAGTTTGAACCAGAATATACCTCGCGTGGAAGCTGAGAACCGAATGTTGTAATTTTACTCTTGCAGGTCTGGTGGGCAGGAAAAACCACCTCAGTTCTGTTTGTGTATTCACTCAGGTCTTCACAGAACAGCTGGATTTATACTGTGATTAAATTACACACTCACAGACTGTTTACCAGTAACACGACTTCTCATTGCAGTTGTTTGCATTGAATTTAAATCAGTATAATGCCTGCTGGGATTTAAATTTTAAAAACAGTCAGAAAACCATGTATTATTTTTCTCCCGCTTCCTAATTATTCACTACTTTGTTTGGATACGTCAAACAAAAGTCCCCAAAAAACACATTTGAGAGTGTGGTTTTAATTTGATAAAGTTATGAAGTCTTCAACAAGTCACTATATGTTTTTTAAAAAAATTAATAAAAAAAAAAAGTTAGCCAGCCTTTGCTTTTGACCATAAATCCTGGCTGCAAATCTTAGTCTGCTGTAGCAGCTATTGGGTCCTGTGACATCCTGTGGGCTGAGTCTGATTCCCTGAAGCCTGTTTTGGTATGCGGTGAGTGTGTCCCCCGGGAAATATTGTGTTACGCCGCCTGCTGGTTTTTGGATCAGAAATATACACAGAATACGGCGGTACGAGGAGCTGAGGAGTGCGGATAAAAAAATACTGATGTCATGTTTGGATAAGTGGTTTGCAGAGGTGCTCAGACATTCAGAGCAGTATTTAATCTGCCCACATGCTTCATAATCATTGTTTTTGAAATCTGAATAGCAACATGAACAGATGTACATATTTATATATATATATAAATATGAGAATCCATTCAAAATGGGTGTCCACATGTTCCCACTTAAGGGCATTTCTGTTTTGTTTTTTTTTCACATAATCAAAAATGACAATGGAACAATACACATCTATTTAGGCGCTTGTGTCTCTGAAATGCAACCAGTGCGAACGAGGAGGTGCAGCAGGCTCTGCGCAGCAAAGAAGTTGAAGGAGTTCAGTACCTTCACGAGTTACGCCACACTGCCTTGCTTTGTGTGCAGGCCTGTTTCCTGCATTCACAGGAAACAGCCTCATTGAAAACAGATTTTTCCCTGACAGTTGATTTGGGGCAAAGCCCAGCTGAAACGACTATCAGCTGCTGCAGCCTGAACTCGGAGAAGGAAGAAGGAATGGCGAGAGAGGGCAGCTTTGAAACTCATCCCCCTCATCTTATGGGGCGTGGGGGTATTTCCTTCATTAGTTTCTCTTTTTATTACCACATACTCTTCTTCTTCTTCTTCTTCTTCTTCTTCTTCTTCTTCTTCTTCTTCTTCTTCTTCTTCTTCTTCTTCTTCTTCTTCTTCATTCTCCGCAAGTGAGGCTCATGTTTCCCCCGCAAAGCAGTGTTTGGTTTTCTAAATGTCAACACACGGGAGCCTAACCGCGTGGAGGACTTAGCCCGGCCTCCGCAGTTCAGAGGGGATCCATGCAGAGCGGCGGTCAGATGGAGCTGCCGGGGTCCAAACATAAATATAGCGAGCAACATGCCATCACAGCATGCTTTTAACCCTTCAATCAGAGACAGTTAACATCTGAGCATCACTGTAAAGATCAGCCATTCAACCGCCGGGTATATAAAACTGCCAAGAGAAATCTAAGTGACCCAGGTCTCAACCCAAACAGAGCTTCTCTGCTGCACATGTCAGGAACATGGATAGTTTCACACGCAGCTGCGAATTTACAGCTCTGCGTTGCTGTTTAGCTTGCGCAACTGTAGTATGAGTAAAGATTTTACAGTTTCAGTTCATCTAATTCATCTTTTTTTCTCGAGGAGAAATGTTTACTTCTCCACAGCCCTCCACCCCCAATTAGCATACATTGTTTTACTGGAAATTCCTGAAATGGCAAAGCAGTTTTTGTTGTTGTTGTTGTTGTTATTGTTGTAATATTGGTTTGATTCCCTCACAAAACATCATTAGTAGTACATCATTTCTAATGTGAGACTGGGAAAAGTGCAGGCGACTCCTCAGCAACCCAAAGGAAGGAATAGCTCCTTAAATTTACCCGGGCATCACCCAGTAGCAGCTATCATTCCTCTCGGGTGCTGTAGCCTGGATTACCATGGCGATAACCTTGGGGTCAGGGGAAGTGTGCCAGGCGTTGGACCCCCCACACAGCAGGCAGCATCCCCAAGAGGCTGCACAGTTACGTCTCTGGAGACAATTGTTTACCTTATGTCGGTTTAAAGTGGCCTAAGTGACCGAGCAGAAGTCGAACTTAAACAATAACAGAATCTCTCCTGTTTCTTGGGTTTTTAGGACGGGAACTGGTTTGTACCATCTGCGCTGATATAAGTGGATTAGCAAAACACAAAGCATTTTCACTGCAGCTGTGTGGGAAATTTCTCAGAAACAAAGCCTTCCGGTTTATTATTTATGTGGTAAAGAACACATTAAAAAAGTTAAAGTGGCTGGGAAATAATATGGAAGAATATGAAGATTTGAGATTTTTATTTTTTTATTTTTTTGCTGAACTCAATTTAATAAGTTACAAATATGGTTCTGCCTTTAGCCTACAAAGGAATTTGCTTTGATGGGAACACTTTTAATGTATTTGCATAGTGCAAACATGTCATGAAATGCTAAAGAGGGTTTTTTTAAATCTTGAAAATATTGTTCACAGGGGCATGCTGACCACCACCGAGTTCTCATTACTCCTCTCATTGTAAGTGCATAGGAAGTGGAAACATTATTCATGTAAATGTTGAAAGCAAAGAGTTGCATGATGTGCACATATGAAGATGTGTCGTCATGCAGTTTTCATCCACTGAACTTTCCATTTATATACTTGCATGCATCGCTTCATGGAGTTTTCGTGAACCGTAAGCCATAATCATAAAAAAAATAACAGAAAAAATGTTAGAAATATATCACTGTGAACAATAAATTAGTTTCACTTTTTTTTTCAAATTGAGTTACTTAACATAAGTAATCCTTCGGATGTTCTTATAAACTAGAGATAAACTTGCAGGACTTAATACACTAACTTACCTGTAACTTTGTTAAAGGCTGTGCAGATATTTCCCTTTTTTAGATGCAGTCCACACAGCAAGATGCTTCAAAATCTGTGCATTACACACAGCAATGATGTCTCCATCGCAAATGGATGCACTAATTAGACCATTGCTGTTAGTCTGTAAGATGTACCCCCCTCACAGAGATTACCTATAAGCCAAAAATATTACTTATTTGAAATCCAGACACAAATATATTGACAGACATTATTGTTTTTATGTATATAGTATTTTTGTTGCATTCTTGCAGAAATTAGAGCTAAAATTGCCTACCCATTCAGTGGTTATTTCTTATCTGCATTTTTTTTTTTTGCAAGAGCAAACATTTATCCTGTTTATTCCATCCTCCCTTTCTGCACACATTGGGTGGCAGAATCCTGCAACGCTGAATCACTTCACTTCAGATAGATTCTCAGAGACTCTGTGGATGTCCTTTTTATATTCAGTCAATTTTGACATATCACAAATTCAATAAGTTCATTTGTTTCTCCTTTACTTGTTTTTTTTTTTTGCATTTTGTCATATTTTGTGTTTGTATATTATGCTTGCCGTCTTTCCTAATGGTACCGGTAAAATAAACATTTTAGTTGTAACTTGTTTATGCAGATAAAATGAATACTACTGTCACTGCATTAACACAAAACGTAGACAATATATTATTTGTTGAATGATGTTTTTCTAACAAGTGGACTGTCAAAGCTGTGAAAATGAATATGATTAGTGCTTTAAACCTTCTCTTATGTGGATCCTTATCATCAGTCTTCATCTTGGCCAACACTCTTCTCTCTGCTGCATGCCGGTCAGGCTCCATGCTTATCTTTTGTTCTGGTGGGACAGACCTCATCTTACCTTCCAGGTGCTCACATTAGCCTCTTGTATCTTAGCAACCAGTCAGTGAGCTGCATCTTGGAGCGATGAGGGAGATGTGGGCTCACTGTGGACTCCACAAGCACCACCCCTAAATCATTCAAAACATCCGCCCGATTGAATCCTGTGTTATTCCTGCAATACTAAAACTTTGTCCCAGGTTCACATATAGCCCATCCTTCACAATAAGCAAAACAGGTACTAGCATAAAAGCACTAAATCCCACCGAGGACAGGAATGAATGCGCAACGGATTTCTTTAAATCTAGACTAAAAACCCCACTGGTTCAGATGTGCTTTTGAAGCACAATAAATGAAACATTGACCAACATTTTCATGTGCAACAATGGCAACGCTTATTGGTTTACTGTGTGGTGTCTTTATGACAGAGCACTTTGCCTTGCTGCTGAAATGTACCACACAAACAAACTTGACTGACTGACTGATAAATAGCTTTAGGGAGAGAACCTGAGTGCTGAAAGCTACGCAAAGTGAAGGTTTCTGCAACTTCCCATGTGGGAGAGGGGGATTCTGTCCACAAAGCTTTTCACAGGGGGGGTTTGGAGGAGAGATGCTCATTTTTTTTTTTTAGTTTTTTTTTTTTACACAGCCAAACAGTTTTGGACCAGGCTTCAGGGTGTGTGCTGCAACCTTCGGCTGGGAAAGAATGTGCTCTCTTCTTCCTTTTATGCCTCCTGCTCTTGTCTATATTTGAACATGAGAAACTCAGCTGTGGTGCACCAGATGCTTTTTCTCTGGGTTCAGACTGGGAGTTTCTTCTTGGTGTGGCCTTGTGATTAAACACTGTGGCAGGGAGAGAATTTGAGCAGCTTGGGACTCCCTCCATCGGTCAGAGTCCCCATGCAGCAATACAGCTCTGCGGTCACAGGGAGACTGAAGCTATTATCTTACACATTGTTCAAATTTAGGTATCGGATTTTGGTCGCAGTCCCTGCTGATTTTCTTTTCTTTCTCGAAAAACAGTCAGGGAGCATTTGTGTGGCCTTATTTTATGTCCAGTTGGTCAGTAAATTATTGGCATGATGAAGATAAGGGCTTTTTAAAATATCACATATCAGAGCAAAAATAGCAACGTGGTCTTAACCAAAACCAGATGAGCTGCAGGGGCAAACGTCTCCCCCTCGGTGTTTATACTGAGAGTCCCACTTTCATTCTGCACGTTTTCTGTCTTCTTTTATCACCTTTATCTTGTTGCAGCTTGTCACGGCTGTGCGAACATCACAGTGCAGATCGCTGTGATTTTTAGAGGTGGGGTTCAGCAAGTGGTCCGTTGCCCCGTTTCTTTCACTAAAGCTTTTTACACCAGGATGTTAGGAGGAAGGGGAGGGTGGGAGCTGCACAACACTGCATTGTATTGATGTGCTAACAATAACAAACTATTCAGAAACTGCATATGAACCGACAATAACTTACTGTAGGGTTGTACTATTCCCAATTTTAGTAGCATGCGTCTTCTTTCTGGAAGTTGTATTCAAGTCTTGGAGTGGCCTAGTCAAAGTCCAGACTTTAATCTATGGATGGAGCAAAATATTAGGGTCATGGGAAGGAGGTCTTTGAATCTTAAACACCTCAACCTCATCACTACAGACAAATTGTAAGAATACCAGAGAAGTAAGACAAAAAGTTGGTCAGCAATTAACAGAAGNGCAGCTCCGGTGGATGGAGAGTAGAGCAGCCACGGTCTTTCGATGTACTCACCATTTAACATCTTGCGTTTAAAGTGAGATTTGGAGAAGTGACGCTTTTGATGCTTGTACTCCCGTTCTGATGCTTGAAAGCCAACATTCATATTTTGACAGCTCTCCGGTCCTGCTCAGCCCAGTAAGCTCGCACGGACTCGTCAATTTCCCCCCAATGCGCCGGATCGGTACTGTACAGATCCACAGTCGTCTTTCCATCTGCGGAAGAAGATCCCGCTTCCACCGACTCTGACTCCACAGATGCCAGTCCAGCCACCGACTCAGTCACGGTTAAAGGTTCTGGCGGGATCTTAGTGCCGGTGTTAGCATAGCTAAGGGTTTGAGGAGCGGGGGATAATGATGTTTCTGCTCCATCTCCGCTAACAGGTTTAAAAAAGCCTGTCAGTTTAGGCATTTTGTTTGTCGCCTCTTTGGCGCGATGCTCTTTTTCTTTTCTCTTCCTTCTTTTCTGCGCTCCGCTGTCATATTTTCTGTTGTCCGCCATTGTAAAATAATTTTCCCTTGACGCTCCTCCTCCCCAATGCGTAAGATGCGTCAAAAGTGGACCAATAACACGCAAGCATTCAAGATGGACGTTTGCCAGAACAAATTGGAACATTTTTCATCGGTTCTGTCAAAATCATCGTAGTCATTGATTAAATTCTGACACTATCCATTCACAAAAATATAAAACATCCTTCGGGGCCCCCGAAATGCCGGGGCCCCGGGCTGCAGCCCCGGTAAGCCCCTGCTAAAATCCGGCCCAGCCCATGAGAATTGTCCTCCTGAAAAACGTTATTTCAGATTTCAGTGTAAAATTGTCTTTAAACGCCAAACTTTTTTGTAACTGTCCATAAATCAATACCTAATTTCTTAATCAGTTAATCTGTTTGATGGGATTCTGACAGTTTCGACTGCAATGGANTGCAGACTGGAGATGAGATGAAATCACAGAACACAAAGAACAAACTTTTTGTGTAATTGATTAAAGGCGGAAAGATTAGGCAAAATATAGAAAACCCTATAAAAAGAATACGATTTTTATAAAAATGCATCTTTAAAAGAATTTCTCTTTAATCTAAACAATAAAACCGTTATTTTAAAAGTGTAAAATGGTCATTTTTGATATTTAAAATTTTTCCATAACACTGACATTGGATTATTTTTCTAATAAACATGTTATTTTTCTCCAGGTTTCTAAATTTGCAGCAATTTTAAGCAAATGTTTGGAGCGTTTTATGTAAGATTAATTGATTGTTTCTGTGATATACAGAAAATATCTAATTGTGATACTTTTTCAGAACAGAACAATGATCATATTGATAACAGTTAACCGATATTCTAACATTATTCAACAAGCAAGACATTTTCCCCACGTTATTGGTGAAATAATCTGCCAGTGGAACTAGAAATGTATTTTATATANGCTAAAAACTTGACAACAGACACAACTCTTCTCAACACTTCAGTCCAATATGAACACTCAGATTCAAATTGTTTCTGCAGTTCTGTCTATCTTCCCGCTGGCTGCTGCAAGTGAAACATATGTCAGCATTGCTTTTCTATGATGTTCGCTGTTTTCGTGCTCTTCATGCGTTCAGTTGCGTGCTTCCAGTCACTGAAACCAGTTTCAAAGTTTGACTGAGTATTAGCATTGCTGAAAATGCGGCATGCAAAACAAAACGCAGCTCCGGTGGATGGAGAGTAGAGCAGCCACGGTCTTTCGATGTACTCACCATTTAACATCTTGCGTTTAAAGTGAGATTTGGAGAAGTGACGCTTTTGATGCTTGTACTCCCGTTCTGATGCTTGAAAGCCAACATTCATATTTTGACAGCTCTCCGGTCCTGCTCAGCCCAGTAAGCTCGCACGGACTCGTGCATTTCCCCCCAATGCGCCGGATCCGTACTGTACGGATCCACAGTCGTCTTTCCAACTGGGGAAGAAGCTCCCGCTTCCA